>NC_039482.1:11521461-11631009 GCF_003590095.1 Trichoplusia ni | reverse complement strand
GGCTTTATTATTTTTATTGTTACAACTGTAAAATTCGATCGACACAAATAACTGTTTACTTATTCACGTGATGTGACATATAAAGAACAATTCAGTTTCATGTCAAACTGGGATATTTATGCAGTGCATGAGCAATAAATATCTCGAATTTTATGAGAACGTAAATATATAACACATGTATTTCGTCACACAATTTGTTTCGTCCGGAAAACGACTATAATACATAAAAAAACATAAGGAAAATATCCCAGTATTTACTGCTGATCAGTCAATACGTTTTATAATGTAAAATTTTGCAGTTTTCTCTGACTCTGCTATCCATAGTCAAATTTACGTTAAGTCGTATAAAGTATACCTGTTAGCCAATGTTACACCTTACATAAGGAAATGTATTTATACTGTCACAAGTTCTACAGGAATGTCGTGATCAAATCACCTGAAATCTGCTGTCCTAACTCTATAATTTTCTAGCCGACAACACAAAAAATGAGAGCCATATGCTCTCCATGACATATCCTTTTGTACTACACTTAGAACAACGATTTCTGGAATATAATTAGCTGTATTCCATAAGCCTTGAAAGACTAAGTTGAGTAGAAATAGTGTATACAGTTTTTGGGTCATTTTGACTTAGATATCGAGTTGCTTGTTAATGTATTGTAATCTGTCACACTACTGTAATCTGTCACAAAAAACTATCGTACTTCGATCTAGTGTAAATAACATGTTTTTTTGAAATCTTACTGAAAGTGTTTCTTTAAAGATAAACGTATTTCACATCCATGAAAACAAAAAAAAACATAATGAATAAAAATGGCAAAAAAAAGTTATCCAAACCTCTTTGTTTTTAAATTCTTTGACATAAAGGAATTATTCAAACAAAAATTGTATAGAAGCTATTACTGATTCCAGAAAATATCGATAATACAAATATGATCAAAAACCTCTTGACCTAGTCCACTACGAAAGAAACACCCATTCAACGTAAAATTAATCATATTTTTCAGGTATTTCATACAGAGAAGGCCAAGTTAGGCTGGTCGTCGTTGTATAAAGCTTCGTGTGTCAGTCGTCGACTGCTCCTTTCGTTTCGCGTTTCGGTTTACCGCCATCTTTACGAAACTTAGCTGTTTTTCGGAGTAACGTGAAGTTAGCTGCTATTTAAATAATTGAAATTTCATTTACGTTTAAGGGTTTTTATTGATGAAACGTATCTTTGCTATGGTATCTTTGATATATGACCATGAATGAAGTTTTATAGGTTTTTGATACAAAAATTTCCTTAATTTTGGTCTTCATTTTGTGTGAATGAATTTATGTATATTGTTCAAAAAGAGTATGTTATCTTGGTAGACGAAAATTGATACTAAATAAAAAATAGTCCATAACCTACTTGTTAGATAATAAATACAGTAACGTGGTGTTTGTAATTCAATTATCAAATCTAAGATGGTTGAATAATATCACAGCTAAAAATCTTCACACAATTTTGTGACGAACATAACATAATTTATCGACCTAGACAAAGATGTAAATACAAATACACTTTCATGAACAGTTGAAGCAAACAGACATCAGAGTTATTGGCTTAGAGTGATAAAACACCTACGTGGTATTCCTCGCGAAAATGGCACGGCACGAAGCCTTACAAGCTATCACTCACCAGAGTTAGGGGCATGGGCGCGGCGCGAGTCAGCACCCACCGCACTCCTTTAACTAAATGAATCCACGACCATATACTGCTTCGAAACTCGCCATTGCTTAATAAATCCACCGAACATTAGCTAAAGACTCAAGAAGATGGTCGCCCTCGCCGCCGCCGTTGTTGCTAGGTGCAGATCAATTGCCAACCCTTGTAGGTTACATGAATGAAACCTACACATTTTCGGTGCGTCATAGCTATCATATCGCCCGTACACGACGCGGACCTTTCAAATGCCACGATAGTATTACAATTACTGAATATTTTGTAAACGGTTCCAAAATTCAGTCGATTGAAGGTGAACGTTTCGTTTTGGATTTGGCACGTAAGAGGGGCGGAGGGTTAGTGTAGAGCCTGACGTGTCAGTGTCGTGTGTCGAGCGAGTCGTAGACGGCGGTGGCGGAAGGTCGGGGAAGCCGGGCCGTCGGCTGGGCGCGAGCCCGGGCTCCGCTGACGTCAGCGACGGCTCGGCGCCGAGCGGCGGTGCTCACCACCGGCCTGCCAATTATTATTTTATGTACACGAACGGCGCGAAACAAAAGGCGGCGACGGCGACGGCGGGGCGCGGGCGGAGAGCGCTCGCCGCAGGAGCGACTGCCGGCGCCATCTAGCGGGGCGCGCGGCGACCACTCGCGCCTACTCCTTTCGGTCTGCGGACGATCGAATCGAGACGAAACCTCTGCGCTGACCGACCCTCACTGGGTAACCGGACTCCGGTAACACTGTCACTGATCGGGAGTAGCGTGGAGCGTGGATGGGGGGTTACGTCGGTACGCTGCGGGTTGACGTCACGTTTTCCAAAATACGATCACTGATGCATACCGTCGTCAGAGCGTGGCTGCGTGTGATGGTGGCGGTCGGGTAGGCCATGCTGTCAGGCGGCGCGGATAGGCGCGGGCCGGGCATGGCGGGCTCCTGCTCGACACTGCGGTGCGGGCGTCCGCGGCGCGCGCTGCACGCCACTGACCCGCGCACCGCCCGCGCCCGCCGCCGCCGCCGCCGCTGCGCGCGCACACCCGCACCGCCGGCGGCCGCACCGCGCCGACCGAGCCTTCGGCCTCCGGCCTGCAGCCGCGTGCACCGGCACCACACCGCACACCGCCCACGCAACACAACACACGCTACCTATCGATTGTACACTTTGATTCTGCAAAGGTCGGCTCTGTGCATTTTCACCTGGACCTGGATTGACAAGTGTAAATAAACCGCCCGCGGAGACAGATTGACGTAACGTAACTCTTCATTGTGTTATTGGCTTCCTATAGTCTCTATAAAATACGTGAACCATTTAAATCCGAGTTCATAAATTTGGTTCTCATAAATAGACAGTGAGGTGTTCATATCATCGATTTATACTTAAGATCCATGCACGTAGACTAGGTGCGAATGCCAGGAACCAGTTTTCTTGCAGCGAGACGCTTCGTCGCCGCGTCGTCAAAATTTTACGACTTTCCTCGAGTGTGCTAACCCAAACAGATTCTATCTGGCACAATACGATGCAGGATTTCCTTCTTCTCAGCTGCCGAGCACCTCGTCATCTAATATACATACTCACTCGCTTATTTAGAGTCGGTATTAAGTAATAATGATGTTGTTTTTGTGTTTGAAAAGTTGTGTCATAACTTTGTGAGAGTATTGTATGGCTAATGAGTATTTGTATTGCGGTTATATGGTGTTGAATTAAATGTTCTTTATTATTTCAAAAAGTATTTGTTAGTAATTACAGAAACTTTGCACACTAGCAATTCTCCAGAAATATTTTCAGTTTTATTTTTAGTACCTTCTAGCATCGTTTACGGACTAAAATGGTAAGATGAGGTACAATAATAGGTATAAAAATATCGAATTCAAAACGATATACATGACAGACATCTGAATCACCCAATACATAACCAAATCAGTTTAAACCCTCTTTCTATGAACCACTTACATAATTAAATTAGTTCAAGAAATCCTGAGCTCCCCAAGCCAGTATCCAAGAATCTGAGTCATTGTGATTCAACTGCCAACAAATTGTTCTAGGAACCTCTAGTGTTACGTGGCCTCAAGCATTAAAAAACTACATGAAGTCACTCAAGATTGATGGGTGTACGTTTACCTACTAATTTAATGCTCGTTAAGTAGATATTTTCATGAAAGTACTAGGTAGTAATATTATATCATGCTCCCTATATTGTTACCAGTTTTCTTTCAAAATTTAAAAAAGTCTGAAAAGTCAATCGTCACCATTAGCCCATATTCCACTGCTAGACATAGACGTCCCCAATTGCACGCCATCGAGATCTCTCTTCGCTACTCTCATTCAGTTCAAACGTCAAACAATCAACTATCCCCATATTTAATTAAGTTTCATCCTAACAAATTAGGTTGATTCATAATCATAATTATTCATTTAACAACGGTTACCAACGAGTATTGACTAACATCGCCTGACTAGTTTCAGACCCACCCGGAGTCCTTAATCGTGAGCTGATTGCGGCGGCCGTAAAAACTTATACAACTACATTACATTATAAAGGATGTTTCAAATTAATCAGAAACATTGTATGACCTATAAACTTACCTATACCACCATAACTCGAGGAAGAGCAACGTCAAGAGTATCAAATCACTTATCGTTGGGAGCGAGAAGTTTACAGTGTGCTAGTTTTATGGTTAGCCTATGTAGGAGGAGAGACTAGGTTTTAGACTATAGTGCACCTGTATCGAGTTTACACTTTGTTGAAGTTATGACAATAACACTTGAAAGTAGTTGTTTTAAGCTTGATGAGAGAGAAGTTCAGAAGTAGGGTTGAATTGACTATGTTTATAGATTAGTAAAGGTATACATCAAAAGTTTATCAATATAAACACTCACTCTTAAACTAATAGATGTCTTGTCAAAACTTAGACAACGGGATAAAAAATGTATTAAAGTTGAAATTTTAAACTTTCTTTTGCGTATTACGTCTAATAATTCCTCAAGTCCTATTTGCAAAAAAATCTCACAAAATTTAAGGACTTTAAAGATATAAAAAAATAATTTCGTGAGGATGATTTATAGTTAAATGATGCAGCGGTTTACTCAAGTTAGTCGGTAAGTCCCCTTAAATATCTATAAGTAAACCGTTGTACCCATAATTACAAATAAAGATTACCAATGAAACAACCGTGCCAAGAGCCACGCCTATCAAAATCAGACGTATCAAGAATCTTTAACATTTTTCTGTCATTTCTTTTCTAATTAAATTAATATCAAATTTAACCTCAAAAAGTGCTAGCAGTACGTTAGTACCTCAAAATATTCTACAGCTGTCTGTTGTTCATCTCCGTTCGAGTTAACAAAGTTAGTTGACATTGTTCGCAGTGTTGACGGCAAGCTTCACTCTACTCTCTACTGCAATCTAATCTTGGCGCACGTGGCTTTCGTGAACGACGGTAATACTATATGCTGTTGTTTACAACGCGTGCTAATAGATGAAGTTGCAGTATTATTAGGGACGTAGAACGGAATAGTTCTAGCTGGACAGTTGGATTTTTTACAGATGATGTATGTGTGTTACTGCTGTAGCAAAGAATAATATTAAAAATTAAAATCGAGGTTGAGGAATTTGATGGACCAACAGACATATTTATCATCTTTTGGGAACGTGAAATCTGATGGACCAACCAGACAATGAACTCACTGCGTAGCGAGTCTAACTTGTAGTCGACCAGTTTTCTTGGAAATGCTGTAGGTATTTTACCTGATGGTATTATGTGGAATTTGTTTCCTGTGATTTCTTTTACCACTCAGTAATAGACGTTTCGATTACTCGTTTTATTTTTCTGTCAGAAATAGGTGTGTGCGCTACTACTGCCACTCAAAACAAAACTGCTACGCAAAACAAACAGTACTCTTCAGACTTCTATCGTATTCATTCCTGAATTATAAGTCACTTCCCTATCACCTTCTCCACATTTCTTTGACAGACCTTAATTATACAAAATCCCCTTATTTACAGTCACATTGCTCGTGTAAACAGGACGAAACATCATCGTCGCACCTTTTGTCGCAGCATTGAATATTGTATGACCATGAAGGCGTCTTACAAACTCGAATAATTCCCTACGTTGTGAGCAGCCGGTTTTTTGCTTGGATTTCTAAGGCGCGTGAAGACTGGTCTCGAGTTTGATGAATGATATGGAATTAGGCTGTTTTGTTTTGGTTGACTTTGAAATTAAAATGCCAACAGTTGGAACAATTTTTAAAATCTGAGAGATCTTTGCGGATGTATGTTGCTTAGGTAAACAAAAGTAATGAATCAAAAAATAGCAAGGATCAGTAACCATAATCAGACTATATGAGTGTTTATATGATTTTAATTAATTTGCTAGACTGATGAACAACAATAATAAATTTGGTATTAATGTAATCGAAAAACGATAATACCTACGTTTAAAAAACAATCTAATCATTAATTGCCGCATGATATTTCTTAAGACCTTTGTTCCTTTTATGAATTTCGATGCGTTAAAGTTAAACAAGAAACCTAATTTCCATTTTTAATTATATTTTTTTAAGACAATCCTTCATGAAAAACAAAAATCTTTTAAAAACATAAAGCATCGTGTCGTTGATTGTAACAAACAATACATCGAGAGCAAATATGTTAAGGTGCATCGCAAAGACAATATTTGCTAGGTCGGGCCCGAAGCTGGCAACTCGCAGCTATTACGATGAAGCCATAGTAATGGAGTTCACTGCATCGCCTCTCTATGTAGCCTGCGTATTTGTATAAGTGACTAACAGTTTGTTGACAATTTGTTATCGCTAAAATGTCATGAATATGAAACTTTATATTGACGAAGTGAATGGAAGCAACATGATGTTGGCACAGACATTAACCGAAAAAAAAATCTGAAAAATCCAACCTGTGACTCCCGACTATACGCGCTAGTCGCTTTATCAACTAAGGTACCAAAGTCACTGTACAAGAGCTTGAATTTGTTGATTGTATCGTGATACGGTATATGACAAAACATTTTATCATTAATTGGGCAAATCGAGATGTTTCTCAACAACAGGCAATGGGAAGATAAAACTTTTGTATAAAGATTTCTTTTTTTTCTACAATTTAATTGTCAATTTTCGTTTCATTTGATTTAAAAAAAAACACCCGTTTCAACACACCACAAACATACGACACTGTCCTCCACAAAATCTAAACATATCAGTAACGGTAACATAACATAACAAAGAATTACCTTACACCAATAATATAAAAATAAACTGACGTAAAACCTATATGTATGATAATACAAAATATTCCTTTGCAAGCGAATATTCCAGGGAAATACATAATGTCGCCGGCGCTGCTCATTTCGTTGCAACCGCTTCTTTATTGGCCCCCACCCCGTGTTCTCTAGCAAAGAGCATCTTAGAGGAACATTTTTGTAGTTGAGGAAGTAAGACAGCGTATGTAGCGTAGAGCGTCATCTCTTTTCCACAACTGCAATATTTTTTTCTGAAATAGGTCGTGGTAGGCTCTCTAGGAAGTTTTGCCGACCCACTTATATGCCGACTGCCTGAAAATGTATGGCACGTGGATACTGGGAGTACGATATGGTTCAAAAGTTATGGACATATGAAATTAAGCTTCTGTGTTTTTCGAAGATGGAGTAGAAATAATATTTTATATTTGCCTCCATAGCAAGCGAGAAAGACCTTAGCATCTGAGTTAGGCACAGTGACAGCGCCATCGACAATATTAAAAAAAAAAAAATTGGGTCCTAAGATTATATTAAGAGCTGGTGTGATTTGATTCAAAACACTCGTATTTAATAAATTATTAAGTTGGACGCATTTCAAGTCTGTAGTAAGCTTTTGCCTAATCATCAAACTAGCACTACTAGACTAAATTGATTTTTGGAAGCAATACCTCAAAACCCAAACGCATACTGAGCTCCCAGAAAGTCAACTTATGTCTTTGCCTCAATACAACTTTATCTAACGCATTCAAACTTACTCAATCAAGAGGAGAGTACAAGTCACTTCGGCGACCATTTAACGAAGTGACTAAACAACGAGCACTCTTTAAGGGAACTACAGGTTTTCAAACGGTTCGTTTGTTCGAAAAATTGCATCGGGACCTAAATCCCGGTCTCGCAAAGGTACTTGACCAGCGGAACGCCGGCTAAAGTAGAGCGGGTCACAAACGGGACCGTTATGCCACGTTTACATAGCGCTGCAAATATCGGCTGCAAATATCTTGAATTTTTTTTTTTCAATAATATATTTTCATTAATGTACGTGTGTCTGTTACTGTATGATACTGATAATTGGGTGGAGTGATTTGTATGTTTATTATTGGGTGCGTTTGGATGGTTTTATTTCACGCAGGTCTTTCGGGTCCTCTAGTTACAAATAGTGTTTTTACACTGAATATGAAAAAATAATTTAAATTACTTTATGGTCATCTTCATTGCGTCGATAAATGTTAATGTCTAATACTGGACCTTTGTCCAGTGGTGGGCTCGCTGACCGGGCACATTCCACTCAATAAACACCTTTTCACCATCAATGTTACAGATAGTCCACTATGTAGAGGCTGTCTTCAACATGAAGAATCAGCGGCACACGTGCTCCTGGAGTGCACGGGGGTCGTGGAATGCCGGGCAGGGATCCTCGGTTCACCGAGCTCCGTCACAGAAGCCTGCGAACGTCCCAGGAGACTTCTGCGCTTCTGGAGGGAGTTGGGATGGCTGGACTGACAGCCTCCCAAAGACACCTGACGCACAATGGGCCGACTTAGAGCCTACGTGCGGAAAAAGGAGCCCATCACCAAGTACCAAGTACCAAGTACTGGACCTTTGTTCATACATAGAAGGGACTTACATATATACACAAATTTCTTAGATTATTTCCTTTTTTTAGAGTACGTGCGTGCATATGCTATAAAGTTTTTCAGTGTAAACGGAGCGTTAGACTCAAGCCGGGCTTGCACGATTAAAAGGGGTCCCAGTTTACACTACACCGAGCTTAAAAGATTTTTAAGTGAAAAAAGACAGGTTGAATAAATCGACTTAATAAGGCTTTTATGAGAATACATGTTAATTATCACAGTTTAAGGAAGAAGAATAATGTATCATAGATTTTGATATCGTAACTGACTTGGCATTTAAAAATAAATTCGGTCAAATGAGTCCGACTCGCAATACTTACCCACCTAAGTTTTGACTGCCGAAACAGTAGCTTAAACCGATTTTTATTAATTTTAATAAATTATATTCACCAAACACCTAGATCCTCTATGGTCTACTTACAGTTGGAAGATATTATTACATGGGTACAGCGAAGAAGGAAACAGAGCTGATTTTCAATCATTCCTACTCCCTCACCTGTAAGGCGGGGGAGAAATGGCGAGTAAGACAAAATTTTGAATAATACAATAAGAAAGCACACATAAATGGTGTAGCATTGCATGTTACAATAAAAAACACCTCAGAAAATATTCCCAGGACGGTGGTTAGCACAGATTTTTTCAGTAAAATACAGTATGTAAAAAAAACTTAATTTTCACAAAACTAGAACAAAAACAATCGCAATCCATGTGACTGTCACTCCACGCATAAGCTACAACAATAGATGTAAACCCGCAATGTATTCATAACATGACAAAACAATCGGACTACGTTAATATTCCGGCGCGTCCGTTATTCAGAGATCCGTGTCCAAATATTGCACTTTACAACGAACTCTTTGTTCATGTAGGCTCGCTATTGGACTTGTAGGGTTCCGCATAGTGTTGCTTTGTTCTCTACGTTTGCAATCTTGCGAGTTGTGCTTCTAACTGCAGAGGAGCTCAGTAAATATTTTCGTGAGACGGTAATTACCTGTTTTCTAGCGTTTCTGTGCTTTGCTTGTAGTATAAAGGCTGTGTGTTGTCTTTTATGTTATTTGCGTAGAATTTGTTTAAGATCTAGTTTTAGTAATCCGTTTATAAGTACTTATATTCAAGTTGTTCTTCGGTTTACTACTACATGTTATGTTTAAGACCAGCTGTGCCAGCGACTTTGTCCGTTTGTCCGTTTGTAAAACCTTTGGGTAGTATATTTTTGTTATATTTTCCACATGAATCTCTAAATTGGCATATTTTTTATTGATGAACCGATTGACATGAACAACACCAAAAGAGGCGTGAAGCTTACAGACAAACAAAAGACAAACACTTAAAAAAAATAGATTCGGTATCGTTTGTAGACCGCATCACAAACTATTTTATTTTATAAGTCTTCATTCACAACACATAAATCAGTAGTTAACAGTCCTCAACGCAGCTACAATCATCCCGCAATATTAGTAAACACCCTTACTACAATATACAAATCAAATTCACCCGTCCATTTTCACCATAACAGAATCCAACGGCAGCGACTCTATCTATACACACATTGATATAGGCGTACTATAAGGTATCGCTCCATGCGCGCCGCCACTGAATAATACGCACCTGACCCCTTTAAAGGATACCACTATTAAGGTCACTGTCAATCCTGGCAGGCAATTTCACTTTCATGAAAGTGCAGCCCTGTTTATAAATAAATTTCAACGAACATTATACAAACATTTTCAACTATCTGTCATTCATTCGTTTATGAGATAAGTTTTGTGTATTTTAACTAACAATTTAAATGCAAATTATAACTGATTTAAAAAGTTATGGCGATTGAAAATACGTTAGTTATTATAGCAAGTAACTTACATATATATCTCTATGTACATATTTTCTATCGTCTTAATCGTTAAGTGAAAGCTAGTTTTAAATATGTATTGTACTTTGTTTTTTTCATTGCAAATGTTGTAACTATTTTAATTCTTTTTACATTAAACTTAACTAATTGACGCTTTGTAAATAATGTATATTTTTCTTTTTATATTGATATAGTTTTAAAAATGTAAATATTAGTAAAGCCTTTTATAACTAGGATTTTATTTATTTTAAACAAACAATGAAACGGCGTTCTTTCATTCTTTAATACACCACCTAGACTGTCATTTCCATTATAAACCTGCACAGGATTTTGCACCTTATTGCTAACACTTAAACCAAAAATCCAATTAAACCCAACATTAAAGTACACCGTTACAATTCCGCAAACAAACTAGTTCTTGTCTTATTTTTTCTTCGCCGTGCACTGTCTTCGCATAAAGTATTTCAATGTATAGCCGGTACGTTGCAAGCTCAGTTTTGTTTTTATTAACCCAGTTCATAGCAAACACAGTCATACTGGAAAATATTGTTCCTTTTGTTTTCCGCTCAAGTGAATTACTATAGACTGGGCTAGTAAACGTACAAGGCGTCTTAGAGTACTTACTAGCTACTTGTAACGTGTGTTTTTTCTTTTACGCATATCTTAGGATATATGCATGATTTGGTGCAAAGATTGATGTATCATGCTAAATATTTCCATTACAGTTGTGATTAGTGTCACAGTCACATTCACAAACACACATAGAACACATCTTACATAGAACAAGCATTCGTTGATCATGAAAAAGCTTGTCTTACACGTCGATCGAACCTACACTCTCCGCTATAGGTACAGTCAATTCCGATTAAGCAAAGCAAATTCTTTGTAATGTACTTTAATACGTGATAAACCAATATTATCATGATATGGCTCTGATCTGTTGCTAGAGCTAAAAACCATAGACGTTCTGCGATAGAATGACACAATTACAGAGTTCAGGCTTATTTGATTCAACATTGACGACTACTTCGATCCTAACGAAAGAAGTATTGCTAAAGCTAATCCTCTTTTCAGGAAGTATTTTTTCAAAAATTATGGCTAAATATTAGATACATACTTGTTCAAGGTCTAAATCTTCATAAAATAATTTGACAAAAGCCTTTTTTAAACGTAATTCATTCAAGTATCCCGATTTTATATTGTTGATGTATTACTGTTGTATGCAATCACTACGAACTCTCCTATTTGGCTATCCTACAAAATATTATGCCAACTGCTAACACGAAGATGATTTAATAATGAAGCATCGTAACTATGCGATAATGTAGCGTTCACTACTTGCAAAACGTTCCAGAATTAACAACATAAATCATTATTATTAATTGTTTGTATGCTTACTGTATAGTGTACAGTGAATCATGTAATTGTGATAATAAATGTGTTATATTTTACTTGCTTGAGAACTTTAATTTGTATTTCATCATTCAGACGGTCATTTGCACTTGTTCACGTCTTCCAGCTCCTATTAAGCTAAGGCGTGATGCTTCATAGTCTATAAACATCCCCAATTGATGAACTACTTAATGCTATAAACGAAAACTTTTTCTTTTAGCCCCCGACACAAAGGAGGGGTGTTAAAAATTTGACCATTTGTCTGTCAATATCTAAGGCAACATAGCTCCCAAACGGATTGAGCAATTCCAATTTAGTTTATTTCACTTTCGGGGGGTATTATTTTCTCGTGTGCAGGTAACTTAATGTAAATGTAAATACAGCACAAATTTGAAACAACCCAAATTATCGAATCACACACAAATGCAACTTGCAAAACTTTTCCAGCATTCATTTGACCCGTAAGGTTCAAATTCACAAAAACTTTGACCTCATCGATACTAATCCATTACACAACATGAGTTAACAAGTCTTGCGATCCTCTGGGAGCACAAACCGAGGGCTGTCACGCGACACTCGCGTATTTACCCCATTACGCAAATTGTTACTAATAATTAGTTGATTCAAAGCAGGGCCCTACTACTGTGTATGAAGGATTGCAACGCATTGCCATACACCGACACAAAGACGCGGATGACGTAGCACGGCGGTTCAGGTTTAGTCAGTAAGAGTCTGACACTACCGATTTCCTCCACCGAGAGATGGTGAGGATTACCATGAGAATAACCATGTCTTAACAAAAAAAGGTGGCCAACCACTACTTCTTAAACGAAGACAGCTGCAATTGTGCAAGCAAGATGTCGCTCTATAACAAGTGAATGGTGTATAGTGCCGTCTCGCTTCCACGAATGAAATTCCGATTGCATGGGCAGCTGAGTGGAGGACAGAACGATTGAAACCATTGGGCGCGAATGACACAACGTGATTTGTGTGATCCAAGAATGTTGCATCTGAGTCTGGGTGTCTTCATGCTTGTGACTTGAATGTTTGTGCAATGGCAAGCGATACAAGGAGTAAAAACCTTAGTGAGGGAGTCGTTTTAAAAAATCTTTCTGTAAATATTGTGGTAGACCCCCACGTGAGGTAAATATGTTTGTACGAATACATTAATGCATACGGCTGGTCATAAATTAATACTTCGTTGAGTATCCCGTGTGGTGTATGTGCACGCCAGTTTTGAATAATGCAAAATAATGTAATTCGTGTTTTATTATCAACATATTGGTATACTAATTTTAGACTTCATTATTTTAGAATAATTTAGGCTTTCTTTATAAAATATTGATGAATCTAAAGATACATGCTGTAACTAAAATAAACTATTGAATATCTGATGAATTTCAATACTTATATTTTTAGAAATGATACTTACTGTCAGTTTTTTTTAATACTGCAATACTTCGGACTAAGACTTATTCACAATTGTTTGGCAATAAAACTTGATTTATAATTATCGTGTTTCACTGAGGTCCCTACATTTTAAATACAACTTCTCTTTTGTAATATATTTTTTAAATAACTAATTTCAGCTGAAGATAATTCTGTGTGGAGACCTCATTATCGTTTTTGCTATTGATAAATTCTTACGGGAACGTAACCCGCTTCATGACGTGACGCGTTACGGCGTCACTTTGTCTGGCTTCCCTTTGTCTCACGCGTACCACAGGCTCTAGTTCTTAGTTCTGTTTTATTCACACGCTTTTCTTTCATACACTAATCAGTAGGAATAATATATGAAATACTACGGCAATATTTTTAAGCACTCACATTTTGACTGATCTGATAGTCTAGTGATTAGTGACCCTAGCTGCAATACCGGAGGTCGCCCGGTCGTGGATTTGATTCCACCCCGGGACAAATGTTTCTCTGATGAGCATGACCCTTTGTTCTATCTGGGTGTAATTCATCTATATTATATATGCATTTAGAAATTATGTTTATCAGTTGTCAAGTACTCAGCTTTGCTTAGTTTGATACTAGATGGCCTTGTGTGAAAGTAGTAAAATATTATTATTAATACAACACACATTGACACAAAATGACGATATATATTTTACAACTATATCTCCCAAATTGGAAGAAATAGTTATAGTTCATTCAATGAAATCGGGGCAAAGTCTATTGCTATGTATAGGCACGATGCCAAATAACCCAGTCTTTGAACAAATAAATAACGCAGACGTAGAAACATCTTATTTAGTCATGTCTGGGGACCCAGACATGGTCAAATGTATTAAGAGAAGTTATAAATTGGTTTTAGTGGAAAAAATGCGATATACAAATAATTGGTCTCTCCGATATGTATAATTTTGCTAACTGTCGTCTTGGTACTAAAATAATTGAATATTATAATGTTTTTTTATCGATTAAGTACAAATATTTATTTATCTGCCAAGTCACTATTTCCCCCTTCTTCGCTAAATATAGGTGTTTGGTAAAATCATTTTAAGGAAACAGGTGACAAACAAAACTCTCTCAAAACAAAAATACTAACTATCAGACATTTACTGAAATGTATATTACTATATTTTTATAATAACTATCGTGAGACTGATTCATTATTAAATGATGTAACGGTTTACTCACGCGTATTTATCGGGGTAGCCCGACTAGTTTCGGACCCAACCGGAGTCCTTAATCATGAGCAGACGCGGCGGGATCGCGAGTCGAACTCGGGGTTTCGATATCCACCCCGATAAATACGCGTGAGTATTCCGTTACATCATTTAATAATGTATATTACTTCCATTTTTTTATGTACATATAGATATAACACGCTTAAATACTTATAAAATGTTACATGAAATCCAATAATCATTTTTTTATTTTCTCTATCCTGATTAAAGTGCGGATATTGTTCGACAAAAGCCTCCATCGATAGTTAACAACAATCTGCAACGTTCACAAAACATATTACTATAAAATTAAATTATAACTTGAGTTTACTTGTCCTATCAGCATCTCCTGAACGAAAAGCATCGCAGCTGTTAAAGCGAGATAGAGCAACACATGATGTAGAGCGCCATCTTGCTTTCACACTGCAGCCTTACATTCAATAGCGATGGTAGAGCCAACTTGCTAACACAATTTCCTGTCAATTACAAAGTCCACGTGTATTGAGTGCAGTTATTGATAATAACATTCTCCATATTTTATCACTTGGTAAAAGTTTAACTAAGTTTATGTTGTAAAATAGTTTTTAATGTATTTGATTTGTTTCGTTGCAGGGTTTAGTTTAGAATAAGTTATTATAAATATTGCATTAATTTTACGCCATACGCGAAAATTAAGTAAATATTTTATTCAATTTCCTTTATCATTTAGTTTTAACAGTACAAAAAAAATAAAAAATACTCTTAAAAATGTAGTTCTTAACTTAATAGCAATTGTGTGATTTATTTTCAGTTGAAATACCTAGGGATGACGTAAAAAGACTTTACTTAACGCATTCAATACAAAAAAAGCAAAATATTCATTAAAAAGAAAACTACTTAAAAAACAGCCACAATTTATTTATTCAAAACTTAAAAAATATTTGCACTTTTAAATTAAGAACTCTTCAACGATACACAAAACAAGAGCACACTTTATTTTTATAATAACTTTCGTGAGACTGAGTCATTAATAAAAGCACACTAAAAAAACAGCAACAAAAATCCCTACACAAAATAGGCACAACCTACAAACTCGGTAACCTATATCACAACGCCATAGAAACCCAGTAATTCCCTTCGCACAACTATGTATAGTCCCGTCAATCGCAAAGTTCAAGTCCGGGGGGATGCAGTTGGTAGTCCTGCGGCGTCGGGTGACCTACTGACCGATGTCAATGACCGCTGCAGCCCGCCCGTGCAACTGTGCAACTTGGACAGACGCGCCGTTGTTTATTTAGGACTTACTGCCGACTACCGGGTATTGTGAAGCCCTTTTTGTGCTTTTACGTTGCATTTTAGTAGTTTTTGTGTGTGATGAAGTAGGTTTTTGGAGTTTCTTTATTATGAGATTGCTTTAGAGGGATTAATTATTTTTTGCTAGCGTAAAGTCTGAACTTGCACTGAACATTAAGAACGATAGTCACATTAAAATTGATTAGATGACTGTACAAATAAATTGACACAATGCGTAATATGGACTTATAAAAAAAAATGAAAAGGATGTAATTTAAAAAAGGAACCGTCTCAATATGAAAAAAAAAAACTTAATGACATTTACATAAAACCTTATAATATAGTTATGTGTATAAACTTAAAAAGTCTAATCACGTTTGAATATCGAATATAATTTACTTTTAATCGCTGCTTAAATACATAGCTACAATAATACAAAAAATACGACAGATTAAAAACACTACGAGAATATTCGTAAAACGTTAACAGGTCAAACGTAGAAAAAGCTAGCCGTGGAATATGGGTCAGCCAACTGGCCTGTACTAGGCTCCAATCTCTGAATGCTCAAGTTTATACTTAACATTAAGTGGCCCTTATCTACGATTACCGAGTAATATGCTGCCTGTTTATTACACTGTATATCGTAACTTTCATATCATACGTGTAAAGCAATGTGAAAAAAGAAATGTGTTGCTTATTTCTAAGAAGGTTGGTCATGTGATTTACATGTTAAGGACAAATTTTGTAGTATGTTAAAATGTTAAATGTTTTATTATAATTGTTATTTTGTGTAGACTATTGCACCATTATTCGGATATTGTAACAATTTTTAATATAAAATTTTTACCCTTAAATAAACAATATTTTTTTCTGAATTAATAAATTATTAAAGTTATGGCAAACATTTAATTATAACAGCGTTTCATAGTAAAAATCAAAACAGTATCTTAAAAACAGAATTGTGTTGGTTTCGTCACTTAAGTTGCGCTAAAATACATATACAACTATAGAACTACACGCTAAAAGTTTAATAGAACCTTTAAAAGTCTATTTTATTCTATATTGAAACCTCAGGTTTAGCTATTACTACTTATAATATTAATGCCACTATGTATATGCCTTCAGATTGAAAGGCGGCGTGGCCCGACACTGCAATTGACCCGCATCCTTAGAAAACTCCGGACGCGAACAATAGACGGCGCAGGCTTCATAGAAAAACCTAGACTCGTTGGTTTCTTTGTAAAAAATAGTTAGAGAAATATTCTGGGGGTTTACAAAATGCAGAATCTTATTTATTTGTGAGTAGTATTATTGTGAATACTAATAAAGTGTTATAAAGTTCTCTGTAAGATAGTTATTTTTATTTATCTACTATACTACCCAGCAAAGACCACTACACAATGCGAGCTAACAAATAGCAAAACCCAGTCCGGAATTCGTAGCGGCCAGTATTTGACTTTAATACACACAAGAAAAAAATATCTTCACTCCATCTGTTAGCAACAGTTCATGAAATTACAAAATGTGTCAATCGAGCAGTCATTTACATCCCCTTCAAGCGTCAAAGGGTGGCACTAACTACGGCGGTTCCATCTCAAATTAAGGGGTGCTGCATTGCGCTGCGAGTGCCTCTATTCACGGCTAGTGATGTTGACCGCATCATGTAGTACCACAATCTACGATGTACGATGCAAAGAGGTCATGCACCGCTCGCTGGGAAATCACAAACCTATTTAAATGCATGCAGATTCTATTTTGGGATCTGATACCGACATGTTTATTTTTAGAGTTTTAAATAGTGATTTAGAACTCTTTGGTTTGTTAAAATGGAATGTGTTCCAATGTGATATTTTAGCTTAATGTAAACGGCATTTTCTTGAGTAAATTAGGGAAGAAAATTAAACAAATGCGTTGAAAAACTTTTGTCCTTACACTAAGAAGGTTGATCAAATGACTCTACCTCAAAACTAAACGAAAAATCACACTACGCTTTCAAAGTAATAAATCAAATAAAAATAAATCAAATTTCTGCACACATATTCCACAATATTGCTTTAGCGTACCCATTCACTCGCGCCTTGAGTGCAGGCCATTTGCATTGAACGATCCTTTGGCTTTGGAAGCTTCTGTGACTCTACATACTACAACCTTCTTAGTAGGCAACGCCCCAATAACATTCAATTTATTCAATGAACAAAGCAATATGAACTCGCTCTAATAAAATATGTAACTAGTAATAACGGCAAGTGAATTAGCAGCGCATTTAACGAGCTTCGTAGGCCGATCAATTATTAACTTGCTTTCTTTGTAGCTGTATAATGAAGGGACATTGGTTTTATTTAATGTGATTACATGTTTCGTTAACAATTGCAGGAAATAGATAAAGTTTTGTATGGAACTGAAAAACTACTTTAAAATTAAAGTTACAACCAAACTTCAAGTGTTTACTTATTTTGTGAAAATTTCAATATTTTTAATCATCTTTTTCCATTGATCATGAAACCATGAGAATAATATCTTTACTATAATCAAATTAAAAAGACAACTTATTCAAATTAAGTTCTTATGATAATTTAAATAAATCTTTGAACGCTTTCTTCTGTTAAGCCGAAGAAAAACAACACCATAGGTACAGCAATAAATTTACAACCTGGTTCACCTTACGTACATTCGTTAAGTCGTACCTACACATAGAGTTTCGACCTCTCAAATTTCCCCAATGACAGTTCAAACTGGACTTTAATGTTGCATTTATCAGGCACTTTATAACACTGCTGAGAATTCGTAAGCATTAAATTTCCTTGCAGAAAAACAATGTAGTTGGAATTTTATTGACGTTTAAACGAGAGTCAATGTTGTTGTTCTTTGCATAGTAAAAGAGTAGAGTTAGTAGTTACAAATACTAGTTTTAATATTAGCAATTATATATATAGATTCTTAGTTAATATTGATCGGCGTACATTACGAGTCGTGTCTTAGATTTAAAGGAAGGTTTAAGAAGAATTATTTGGATTTGTTTATCTTAATATATATAAAATAAAATAAAATGACTCTCTTAAATTATTTACAGCACCGTTCAATACTAAAGTCAATAAAGTATTGTTATTATATACTTTTTGTGCGTTTTGTTATGGAATAAACTACTTTTACTCAGATTGAGGGATTTATTTTTTCACGTTTTAATTTCTTAGTCGACTCTCCTTTTTACTCTTTACAACTAGGCCTTCAATGAACGGCTTCCACTTCTTAATGTTACTCTTATCAAAAAACTAATGACTAATGACTGTGCTATACACGAGAGGGCAGGACTGAAGTGTGCATTTGCACTCCGCCCCGCGCCTCACAAAGCATAATCACGGTGGCCTACAATCTGAAAACAGTGTCGTCGCATCGTTCCACGACTTTCAATTATTTTAAGCGTCATTCCCTTTGTTAAACTGTTTTTTTTAACAGTCAATTGTATAACTGTTTAGTATATTTAAAAACAAGCTGCTGTTATTGTTTATAATTAGTATGATTTGTCACCTGTAATGGATTTTGAATCTAATATAGATGTGATTGTAGAGTTGATGTAGAAGCAATCTTTAACATTTTAAAAATTTTCAGCAATTTAACCTAAATAATACTCTTTCAAGTCAAACATTAACCAAATTGAAATCATTAAAACATAAATACCTATATTTGAAAAAACAAAAAAAAAACAGTCTACAGTCTGTATTTATTTTGCTGTAATTAGACGAGAAACAAATTTTCCGTTTTTCACTTTACTAACATTTCTAATACTCGTACTATTTATTCTTGGAGAATTGTATTAATAAGGTTTTCTTTTGAACTTCTGAATTTTTTTTAAAGTAGAGCGCCAGTCTAGACAAGCTTTATTAGCTAGTTTAGAAGCTAAAAGTCGTCGAGTGTTAAGCCATATATGGGTTCATAACTATTTCTGAACTTTCGTAAAATCAATATGATTTTATTTATGTACTTTTTCTCGCTTCTAAATTTATTTTAGTTACATTCAATTCACCAATAGCGTTCAAATTTTAAGCTAACGAGGGGAAACAGACTTCACAACCTATTTTATAATAAAAAACGGTTCAAATACGAGTCGGTTTTTTCGACATTGAAGGTTCTGTACGAATACTTGAAGAAAGACAAGTATTTTACTCATATCCGGAAAATTAATGATCGTTGTTGAACTTCAATTTTGATTTAAATTATCTCTATCATAGACATCTTTGAAAATTATAATTATTTTTTATCACGTTTAATAAGATACAGCTTAGTAAATAACGGACGAACAGACAGCGGTCCCATTTTTGCCAACTATACACTAACAAATACAGTGTTACTGATGACACAAACATTTATAGTTTGTCAAATCTGTAATTATAACATACAACCCGAAACGAACGGTTAGTCTAGTTGTAATTATAAATTATTTTGTCATCGCACTGATCACACTTTATGTGACAAAATGCACGGCCGTAATGTAAATAAATGGACTGAGAACTGTACAATAAAAGCGAAATTAATGCTCTACTGTAGCGGTATTGTACGTTACTATAACATTGGGTATGATAGGGAAGGATTGTTATGTTAACTAATAAAACTATTTATTTTTGATAACTTGTATACACTTTAAAAAGTATCTAAACCTAATTCTCGAAGTGTTCGTGAGAGACCATTGACGAGGATAGAAAATAAATAATAATTCGTAAAATTCAATACTTTACTAAGCTTCCTCAAGAAATTCTGTCCCCAAAATGCTCCAATATGCACCCGAGAAAAGAAATCATTTAAATCGACCCAAAAATTTACAACGTAGACGATAACACACATACAACCTGCTTTGAGTGTTCGAATCGTTATCTTTCATCAAAAACAAAAGAAAACTTCACATAAAAACATGCACAAAACCTTTTATAAAGAAGTATCCATACAAAAGCATTTTATGATACGTTTACATTGCGACCAATTAACGTTGTGCTAATCTGTGGTATTTATTCTGTAAGCCGTCGCCGCGTCGGCTGCAGGTGCGTCAAACCATTGGTCAACCATAATCCTTTGATTTACCGAACACTCGGTAATAGTTGTAACGCTTTTTTGATTGCCCGTTAACTAGTTTATTGCTTTTTGTAAGTGAGTATGGGAATTAATTTAAAGATAATGTGATTGGTTTGAGTTTACTTATGCTTTTATTTTTCTTTTTGCGTTTTTTATATGACAGTGAAAAGAAAATATTTTTTTGCAAAATATTTTGGAAATATTTCACTCCATAAATAAAAAATGCAAGTTAAATGTTTATCTAATTTTTTGTGGTTCAAATCCAGTATTAATAGGTCATAAACAATACAGTCTAAAAGACTAGTATCATTGTTTGACATAACGCGATAGCTAAATACAAAAATAAAAACAAACTCATAATAATTACAACAAAACAGTTTAGATTATATCGCGCCAACCAAACTTTTCACCTAATTACTTAGGCTGTATTAATATAGGGAAAGCGGCATAAAAATAGGTCATATATTGGCGAAAGAGAGAGACAGAAAATAGTGCAACAAATTGTGGTATGGCGGTGTCTCGTTCTCGCGCCGGAAATCAATAATGGCATCTCGCCACGTGGAGGCAGGAAGCGTAGTCTGCTCCATTTACACTGGCCGAACGTGGTGAACGAACGACTTCACGAGCTACCATTATTAGAGAATTGAATCCGACCGTCTTCTGTTTTGGACTCCGAATGGAAATTGAATTTCCAATCGATAGCATCGAATGGAATGTTTGGACCGATAGGCTTTTGTCGGTGTTGCGGTAATTGAGCGAATTTTGACTCAAAATTTGTACAAAACGAAATAAATGTTAACATGTGGAATTGTAGAGCTTCGATCAATCTACTCCTATCTATTTTGTCAACACACAACAAATAAATTACAGCTTTATTAGTGTTCTAGATAAGGAAGTCTTAATTTCGGATAATGCGTAGAACTCGTAACAAAAAGGAGGGCAGATAAGCTAGGTTAGAGTCAAAACTTACGACAGATTCGGCCGAAGTCTATTTGAAACTGGTATAGACATCTAGCGGCAATGTACGAAAATAAAGGTTCATAATCACGGTTTCACTTTCATTCAACTTCGCCCTCAGAAAAGCTCTGGACTCTTAACTTTACACGTTGTTTTCACTAGATGGCTCTGTTTTCATTGAAATGTTCGTCCGGATCGCTACATAAATTCAAGGTACAGCCTCTAGTGGTGCAGAATGGCATTACTTTATGGTTTTGTATGTAGGACGGTAGGTGGCGCTATTTTGGATTTTCCTTTTAGTTCCAGTTTTCCCCAATAAGGCGCTGGTGTGCTAAGGGTTGATATTAGTTCTGCATTTTCCCGTTTGTTGTTTTCGAACATGGCGGAAAGATCCGCTAGATGGCGTTGCACGAAACGTTAGTTCCTGGTTTTTCCGCTTTAGCCACAGGCTTAGTTTGTTGGGTTAAGCACACAAGGTTTGTATTTTAGTTCCAGGATTTTCCGCTATTCGTAATACAAAAGTGGCGCCGCGCCTTTAGGTACTAAACCAAGTAAGGAGGTTACCCTATAAACGGGTAGAGGGCGACATTTAATGTCGTGAATAAAAAAAGGAAGTCTGGAAAATATAGCATGTACATGTTATGAAGTGTTTTTAATCTTTATAACAAATAAGTTATCCTAACGATAACATAGAAAACTTGATACGGGATCGTAAATACTGAAGTTAAGGTCAACCAGCCAAGCAGATTAAACAATTATTTACTATAGTTTTGAACATAATATTATTTTTGAATCCATTTGCGGGGAATATGTTTTTTTTCAATTATTATTTTTAGTTGAGAAAAGACATCAAACTGTATTTACGTATGTAAATGGGGGGTCACCGTGAACCTAGCGTCCTTTGTAAACTTATGTTAATATAAGGGGGAACCGTGGGCAGAATAAAATGAATTAATTTAAATTGCATGGCCAGTTAAACGTTTTATATTTTTATTTGATACAGCCATTCTTCTTGATAAAAAGAATATGTGGGGATCAATATTGATGTTCAGGTAGACAAATGTTTCACTGTTGCTTTTTTTGATATTCTGGAAACAGCTTTGGGTACGAACATAAATACAGCAAGAAGTTTACAAAATTTATAGGAATCCACCCATGAAAGCTGGCCAGTTTTTCATCCGACTTTAAAATGAAGGAGGTTCTTAATTCCTCTGCTTTTTATTATGTTTTTTACCAGAGAACTTTTGACTGCATAAATCGATTTTGTTGATGATTACAGACAGATCGTAATTGACAGCGATAAAGTTTTTTTTTTTGACGCTTTTTAAACAATTATTATTTATACAGTAGGTAATTTTATACACTACGTGTACTGAAAAGATACCACAAGAAAGGTGAGAAACATGTTGTTTTCAATACGAAAATAAACGTCTCAGAATGTGTTGTCAATAAGAGCGAAATTCAAAATTGCTTAAGCCAGCTTAAAGAAAACAAAGATGGTACGAAGCTAAATATTTCAAGAAAATATTCTTCGAATTTAATAACATTTTCCGTCACTCTAAATATAGGCTGTAAAAGTCTATTGATTTTTTATGTTAGAAGCTTAAGCCTCGTAACAAACCATTTCCATTTATAGACGGACAAAAAGCCCCAATAGTATTTTTAGCTGGGGCCCTCGGCTAAAAATATGATTGGGTTGTTCACAGTCCTATGTCAAATATTTGAAAGCTTTTGAAAATGTGAGATATAAATGGTGTAAGTAAGATTAAGCACTTAATGAAAGTATGGGGATTAAAAGCTAGAATGCTTTTATAATGTCTTCATGCCAGATTTGCAATTGATCCTATAAAGTAAATAATCTACATACTTTGTTTGATGAAGTTTTTGTGTTTAAAGATACACACATATTTGAAGTAAAACTTTTGAACTACTTTTAGATTGTTTTTTTATTATGTTGAAGTATTTTTAGTTTAAACGTTCGAACCTGCTGATTAATATTAAGATTAACTATAAAAAATATTAAAAAAAGAGTCGTTGAAAATAGAATTAAAAACGCATATGCAATACTTCACGTTTACTAAAAAGCTTCCTAGTTCTACATAGCAAAGTGAAATAGTTAAAACAAAAGGGATTAATAAATACCCAGTCTTCCTCGCAAAACGCTTGATTTACAGTGCTGAGTGAAGTTATTTTAAACCTACAAATTTTGAAGGAAGTATTCATAAAAAAAGGATCCACCCAACTCACATAATATCGCCCAACTTGAGCCTGGTGTGTATGAGCGCGCAGGTCTTGTGGTCCTGCGCGGCGAGCGCGGCCCGGCGCCGGCGCATGGGCCGCGGCGACGCCGGCGGGGAGTCGTCGGCCGCGCCTGCCGCATAGCGGCGCACGCCCGGCGAGCTGCCGCGCCGCCGCACGGACGCATGCCGCCCGCCCACGCCGCCCAGCATCCTGGAATAACGCACATGGTAAGGTTATAGGTCGATGTATAATGATCTTTTTTGAGGAGGTAGGAGACTATCAAAGTCCAATCCTCAGTTTAAAAATATAACTTGATGTATGATAATAACGGATAGAGAAGATAGGAGCTGATTAAGGTTGAATCCTCAGTGTAACAAAAGAACGTTGCTTCTAAAAAGAGGAAGTGGTTCTCAATTTCAATATATTTTGTTACATCTATGTGTATCTAAGCTGTTTGAACTACATAAATACAATTACCTAGTTTCAAAACATGGGTGCGGTCAATACAGTTTGGATTTACATATGAAAGTATCGAAAAAAAGTTTAACGCGAAACATCAAGCAAACATGGACAAGTGCCAAAGGTTTCAAGTGTTTTACACACTCACAGTACTTCGAAGGCCATTGATCTGGACCTTAATATTAAACAGATATTGGATATAAAAGTACATATAGTTTGTCCATAGAGCTCTATATCTATATTTTATATAGATCTATTCTATCCTCTATATTTTCTATATATGTGTTTAAAAATCATAGGTATATATTTAAAAGTTGTCTGGAACTCATAACACAAGCTTTGCTTAGATTGAGAACTCATAATTCAAGTATTGTTTTAGTTTCAGACTAGATGGCGTTGTGTGAAACTTGTGGAATATTATCATTATACTGCTACGGAAAATCTGTACAGTAAGCCAATACGCCGTGATTACTCGCCGTACTATGTATAGATTTTGTCATTAACCATCAAAGTAGCTTTAAAGGCGACCGTTAAAAGCCGTTTTCATTACGTAGTATCTCATTTCCCCTAAATTCGTATTTTCGTTGGTTTACTTTCAGATCATGTTGTAGACGTCAAAGGCATATTGGTATAGCTCCGACATTTATAGGTCACGTCAATGTTTAATAGCTAATAACAAACTCTTGGGACCTCCTACAACAATGATAGTACGTTGTTTTAAAATTAAGTTCCTTTTAAGGTTTCAATGAACTTATTTTTGGAATTTTGGCCTCCTTCCTGGAATCAATTTGGCTGGAGAAGAAGACTATCAAAAATAATTTGTAATAAGAACAGTTAATATTTTTCTATATTTTTTGAATGTGATATAATATTGTCGCATGAGAATTATTTTTGTTTAGTCATTACTATACTGCAGGGCAATGATGTTCCTTCGATTTTTTCACTCTGACAGGTCTGTAGCTATTGGAATGTACAGAAAAATCAATACTTAGAAATATAAGTTCAGCACTTGTTTACTACTATTTAGGCTATGAAACAAAATATGTCTGTTTCAAATTAGAAATAGTTTTAAAACTAATTCAGTGAGAATGTAACAAACAAGTCATAATAAGTTCGCATATCAAAGCATCTTACATATATACGAGTGGTCCCAAATCAACAGGTTGGCAATTTTAGGTGATTCTAGGTCTGTCTGGGCCCGTAACAAACTACAAAGTATGTAATATAAATTGGGAGATTTTTTATAGATGAGGATTATGACAGTTAAAATAGTTATTGGTACCATCATAAATTAGCTAGGTGACCAATTTTTTATTAAAATTTGTTTTATTTACTACGGAAGCCTTACTTTTTACTCTAATAACCCAAACATCAACGCATAATTTACTTAAAATGATGAGTATCACGCAACGAATAAGTAAAAACTGTTTGCAGTATTAGGGTAGCATAAAGAGCACTTCCCCTAACTTGTATGTTTCATATTGTGTTGTATTAAGGATAGTAAGTATTGTCCGACGACTGTTACTGGACGATAACATTCGGGTCGTATGAAACCGGATTTAAGGTATTGTCTCCATATTACGTTTGTAGATACTGCTCTATGTTGTTTTACTTTTTAACATAACTGGCATGGAGTTCATTTATTAATTTAATCGAATTCAAGTGCTCGCTTAGTAGCGGTCGTTTTAGGATTCAGATGTGACCGAGATTCACATGATGCCATCAGATGATCACTACTCATCTACTCGCGCACTATTTTTATTTTGGAATTCATGTGAATATAGCAATGGCCTGGCCTGTTGGTCTAGTGGTTAGTGACCCTGGCTGCTATACCGGAGGTCATGGGTTCGATTCCCACCCAGGACAAATGTCTGTGTGTTGAGCACGATCATTGTTCTGTGTCTGGGTGTAATTTATCTATATTATGTATGTATTTAGAAATATATAAGTATGTTTATCAGTTGTCTAGTACTCATAATACAAGCTCTGCTTAGTTTGAGACTAGATGGCGTCGTGTGAAAGTTGTGGAATATTTATTTATTTATTTAGTGGAGGAAACTATCGTGAGGAAACCAGCCCACAAGAGAATCTTTTAGGCGTGTGTTTGGTCACGTCAGAGGCTTACGAGCCGTTTAAAATACTGACACTAGGTTGTACAACAATCATATAAAAATAACAAATCGAATAAAGTAGGTACAATGTATTCGTGTCCAATTTTTAGCACCGTAACATTACGCCTCTCTTTATATTTATATTATTTTTGCCGTCGACTTTTTCTGTACTCCTCTCATACAGGATGAGGACTCATTAGTAATCAGATACCCTTTCGTATAAATAGCAAAATCAAATTTTAATATATTAATTGTAAAAAAAGAACGGAGAAACATAAGCTGTATTTTTAAAAAAAATTGTATTATTATTTGGCTTCCTAACTCAGTTTACATTTTAAAAATAACTTGAATCATCAGTTTTGTACATTGTTGTCGCTGGGTTTTTTAACTGCGATATTTTTTAACCCTGCGGTCTTATTAAAATTTTTGATTGCAACCAGATGTTGTCATTCTGGTAACTTTTTAATTTTAATTTTGCCTTCCGCTTGCATTGGAGGGAAGTGAAAATAATTGTCTTAGTCCTAATTACTATTTCTAATTAATTTTGGTACGAGTTCAAAAACATCCTGACATTTTTCTGAGATATTCTGAATTTAAGGGCTCGGAGCTCGATTTTAAAAGTATGTAAACCTTGTTTTATAAAAGTTCGTATGATGAGCATATGTGAGTGCAGTCTTACACCGAGTTCCGTACAAATAAACTGAAGAGAAACAATAAACGTATAATAACAATTGTTGTTTAACTGCGTCGTCATTTTAAGTATTTGCTGCGGCAACAAAAATACGTCAGTGAAAATGTAAACAGTCTAGCTATCATAGTTTATAAAATACAGCCTATTAACAGACGGAAAGACAGACAACGATACCTTAGAAATAGAGTTCCATTCTTACCCTTGGGCAGGTAATCCAAAAAACAAATGGTGTTCAATAATCCTCCACACAACTTTGTGAACCTTTGAAACAAATGAACGCAACACTTCTATCGATCTCGATTCACACCACATTCGAGTAAACAATCCTAATTGCAAAGAGCTCACGATTCACTATGTTCACGGTTCGAAAAGATTAAGTTCAATAAATAAACTACATCTGGGTACTATGTAGTGAGATACACTCAATAACGTAACAACAGATTAGTTATATTGTGTCGGTATTTTCCATTAGTACTATTTCAAATTGGTGCCCATACGTCTTATTTAATACATCTTTGACAGTCGTTACCGGTAGTCAGAACTTTGAAAGTCTGATAACCAGTCTAACCAAGGGGTATTGTGTTGCCCAGGTAACTGGGTTGTGGAGATCAAGTAGGCAGTCGCTCCTTGTAAAACACTGGTACTAAGCTGAATCCGGTTACACTGGAAGCCGACCCCAACATAGTTGGGAAAAGACTAGGCCAATGATGATGATACCTTAATCTAAAAATCACTATGTACCTGTGTGTGTCTCTAAATTCGGCAAGAAAATTAATCTCTTGTCTAGCTTTTTTCTGTTTGTCTACCTATCAAATTTCATGAGATAGTACTTGGCGAACATATACCGACAGCGAGCCTCAAAAAAACATGGTTCTGTTTTTACACTAGGTTCGGGCCCAAAAACATGGTCTGTGCAATATCTTATCGTAAACACAACACATACTTATATAATTAATTTAGTGTATTCTTAGTAGTCTTATAAAACAGAAACAGGAGAGGTTTAACGAACCTTTCCCTGAAAAGGTGAAATCTTTTATAAGGGTAAGGACGTTAAACTAAGGATATCTTTATTAGTTTTATCTTTGTTTTATCGTTCATAAATCTTAAGGTTCCTATCGCTGCTGGTCTTACGGCTAATGGAGCCTTAAGGCTGTACGTACCCTTGATTTATATGTACTGAATGAAGATTAGCAGTTAGGAAAATAAGAAAATAAATTGAGTTCGTATTTAGGGATCTTAGGAAGGCACGTTAAATTGTGGGTCCCGGCTGTTATTCTGACATCTTTGACAGTCGTTACAGGTAGTCAGAAGCTTGAAAAGTCTGACAACCAGTCTAACCAAGGGGTATCGTGTCGCGCAGGTAACTGGGTTGAGGAGGTCAGATAGGCAGTCGCTCCTTGTAAAACACTGGTACTTAGCTGAAACCGGTTAGACTGGTAGCCGACCCCAACGTGGGAAAAGACTAGGCCGATGATTTAGGGATCTTAGGAATAAAATAAAGCAAATGTCTCCCACAAATCCTTCCATACTTTCCTATCTCACGCCAATTTTACTTTAACTTGGCCTCACGGTACCTGTACGATCAATCCATCTCACAACCACTTCCAGGGCTGACCTGGGTGGTGCCGTCCGTTTCTGTATATTTCCAACTTAGTGTTTGATACATATGAATTTAGAAAATAAAATATATTAGTGTCTATTGAAAGATCAACTAAGGAAAGAACAAGGTTTGCTTAGTCTGAGGCTAAATGGTGTTCAGCGATAAACTTTGGTTGTTAATAAGACGCGTTGTCTATCATAAACATGTTTCCTTTGTATGCTTGGAAAAAATACTTATGACATGACTTATGGCTATTCTTATAAAGGTCAACTCCTGCCATTCACGGTACTGCAATCATAATAGCACGGATCACCGCATGTATCTCATTATGGATAAGGTATCCTCAGTTTAAAACATTAATCGATACTTAAAACGACTTCTGTTCATTGCACCACAAAACGTATACGCAAAATCTATACTCTATACTAATATATAAAGCTGAAGAGTTTGTTTGTTTGTTTGAACGCACTAATCTCAGGAACTACTGGTCCAAATTAAAAAAAAATCTTTTTGTGTTGAATAGACCATTCATCGAGGAAGGCTTTAGGCTATAAACCATCACGCTGCGACTAATAGGAGCGAAGATACAATGGAAAATGTGAAAAAACAGGGCAGGTATAAATCATAACTTATATCTTCTACCCACGGGGACGAAGTCGCGGGCAACAGCTAGTAAAAAATATAACCGAAAAAGGGAGAAAAATATCTGTTTTCATTGATCCATCTATACACATATATTATACCTACGTATAATGTATATTTATCGTCCACTTCTGTTGAGTAGGTTATCAATTTTGCTTACGTCTAATCAGGCTTTATTAATGTAGATCATTTCAAAAAATCAATCTGATAGAAAAATTATTGCCTGATAAAAAAGCTAACGCCATTAATTCCAATATAAAAGTAATGAAGGCATGTTTTACGACATCTCTCCCGTTTCAATACGTCAACATGTGCTATATTCATGTTCTCGAATGTTCTACGCGAGAGGAAATTATGTTGTAACTGCATTTTAAGCATCGTATTTCCTTTGAAAGTTTTTAGTAGTTGACTGTTCTTGGTGATAAAAGTGATCGGGGATTTTGAAGCCTTAAGATTGACTTTATAAACTGTGGTTTAAAAAGTATAATATGAATCAATTCGTCACTTTTGTATTTTTAAGATTTTTTGTGGTTTAAGGGGTTTAGTGAAAAGATGCTGTTTTTTTATTTATTCATAAATCGATAATGAAAGATATTGTATATTATCTTTTTTCTTTAAAAAGGACTCCCGGTTTTAGGCAACACAAACGCAAGGTCAACCAATTTTATTGTCGATTCAACTTTTTGTAGATACAGAATAAATGTATTTAGACAAAATACTTTTCCTCGTGGTCTTACTTAAGTTTTTATATTATTTTCATATTTAGTAATTTGGTAGATGCGTTTACAATTTACATTAATTTTATAATAAGAACTTTGATAGACGACATATTTTTAGGGACACTTTTCACACGGCCACGGACACGGCTCATATCATAGTGTCATAGTGGATGAGTATCCACTATCTATTCGGCTTTCCGTGTATCTATAACTAGTCTCATTTCATTCAAACATCATTATCGGTTCATCAGTTCTTGACTTATAAAAGTTGTACAATAGACAGCTAAAAGAGCTATTGTTTAAGTCAACGAAGAGATTAAAAAAGACTCCCAAGTATTTAGAACCATTACATTCTAATAACTGTCTAACTAGAAAACGGGCGTTCATCTTAAGTTTTTGTAATAATTGCCAACAAAGTTAGCAGCATTTCGAATTTGTAATAAGGGCTATTTGTTGGCACTAACGTACCGTGGAGTTGGCTAAATTGCTAAAAGTTTGGACAGTTATCATTGTGTGAAATAATATTTTGTCTCTTACTCTTCATGAGTTTTTTTTTTTTGTTTTGAGTAATAGAGTAGGTACTTATTGCATGAAAGGAGTTGTATCAAAGTATTTTTACCAAATTCAGATTTAATCAATTTGGAGTAGTTGGATTCCAATAAAACAAACATGAAATTTTTACATAATCTTAAATTTTTAATTTAATTTTTGATAGAATTATAAATACCTGAAGTATAAAAATGGTACTTTACCGTACCGTTGGTAACGTATATAACGTAGGGGCACGGATTCGTTTTACAGTCTTAAAAGTATTGTGAGCAAAATTTATATTTTCATATCTTTACAGTTTAGACCCCGCGTTGACACAAGACAGCTTTCCCTTTTTATAGATTTTTATACTCTGGTATATTTTATATTCAGATATTCACCTTGCACGTAACATCAGCAAAAAATAGATAAAATCCGTGATATAATGCTGTCAGCTTTTTGCACTACTTACCCAGCGAGATGCCATAAAAAGTGATTCCTTTTTCAAACGCAACATCGTTTTTTTTCCTTGTGGCCAGAAACATAAACTGGGTAGAATAATGTATGTGAGGTCAGTACATTCATTATGTAAAAGATATGAAGTACTGGCTAATACTAAGTTATTTCTATATCGACATTTCATATTTTAATATAATGCAGTTCCTTATTTTAATATAATGAAATTCGGCAGAAAAAATCAAGTATTAGATAGTTGTAGTTGGATTTCTATGACCGAATTGTAATAAAGATCCTCTAGCTGAGTAAATGCCTCTCGTCATCTATAAACTAAGCCTACAATTAATCAATTTATTTACTATCAACGAAATGTAAAAAAAAAAATTCTAGATTAAAAAAAGCAACCTAAAAAGTTCTATCTCACCCAAACACCACCGCATTTTAGCACAGAAGCGAGCATGATACAAGCAAATTGCCGAGAGCTGCTAATACAACATAACATCAAAAGAGAAATGTCTCCATCAAAAACACTCCACGTATACGTTTTGCCCTAGCACAGTCAACCGAGAAACTTCCCAACCTACTAATGCCCACATTATTTTTCTGACAAAACATCTGAACGCCTACCGACACCTCTTCAGTTATTGCTGATGTTTAAGCGTGAAAACGCACTACGCGAATATCGGTGTCTCTTTCTAACAACTGTTACTATGAAAGGTGGTTAGGCCTTTCTTCCAAAACAAAAGTAGCGATGTAGGAGAAAGTCCCGAGGGATCAGAGTCTATCGTCTGTCAGAGAGAAACTTATTTAATTTGCAGCCTGTACCAATAGACTGATTACTGTTTTGTCTTTTAATGTTTATGTATTTTATTGGTAGACTTTAGTTTGATAGTGTAACCGACGCAACGCCTGAATGTCTTTTTAGATCAGTAGTGTATACTGTACAAGATCAATTGCATTAGTGAACAAGTAACTTTCGTAAAAACAAGTTTATCTAACTAGACATTAACCTTCCACCAACAGTTCTAAAGAAGTCAGAGCCACCGCTCAAACTACAGAGATATCTATCCAAAAGAAAAAACTTTCCATTAACAACGGAACTTGTAAAAGCTACATCCTAAGAATGTAGGCTTGCAGGTGCAATCAACTTATCAGAGGCCGTCTTGTGGAGTGGAGTTAGCTCTAAGTTCATTGTTCGAAGCTAAGTGCCGAAATGCGGTTAAAACTATCAGTCTGAGTACTTGCTTGATAGCGCTAGCTTTACCCCTAAGTAAAGTGCTAGAATATGGGCTAATAATGAGACTTAGATAAAAAAAAACGAACACTAAGGAGTGATGTAGCTTTTTGGATAAAGTTGATATATTTAGTATACTGTGTTTCTAAGCTATTTACAAATAAGCATTCGACAAGGTTCTCTTGGTTGTCATTGCTTTACTTTTTTTCGATAAGTAAGTACAATTAACGCGTTTAACCAAATCAATAAAAAGGTTTTGACACAATACTTTTTAAAGTAATTCGTTACTAAATTGCTTTCCTAATAAATACAAAAAGTCAACGAATCCTCCAATTTCGAATGACAAATGATTCCTTCAATCCTTTCCGTAACAATCCAATCAATATTTTTCAGACGTTGAAGATTTCTAGAAATTTCGATGTTTAAAATATTGTCAATAGTTATTCGCGCTAGTAAAATATCGACTAATGCCAACTCTAAGTACATTTTTGTTAAAAAACTAATTCCCTTTCCCCATCATTTCAAGTGACATCACACGCCCATCAAAAAAGGACACAAGTCAAGTGAAAACGACCGGCAAGATTTACATAATTGTAAAATACTGATAGCTCTGTCGGATACTCAAACATACATAGAAAACTCCAGAACAATTGTCTTGAACAAACATGCGAGGGGTCCACTGAACTAAAGGGTCGTCTTGTACCCGTATTCGAACACGTTGTATAAAAACAAGAGACTGAGGGTTAGAGTGACAGATCATTGTGAACGATAAGAGAAAAGTGGAGTGATAAATGCTGGAGAAGCTTCAGGGTTCGTGTGAGGTTTTGTGTCTGTTTGTAAGATTTTGGTGGTTTTTGACGACGAAGATAAAGAAAATTATGTTTATAAACAAGTCAATTGAATAAATATTAAGGGCAGCAAGGATTGGATGCGGAAAGCCGGATTGGATTCGGAAGCAAAGGACTTGGTGTTGTGGCACAACTTGGTGAGGCCTAATTTTTAGGTTACAGTTAGCCTAGTTGTTATTTTACCCATACCTCAATAAAGACATTCACAATCAATTAGAAGAGAGACCTCCTAAATCGATTTTTATAAGACTAAATGACGTAACAAAATTTACAAAGTCCAGCAAATATTTTCGTTGACCTAATTCTAATTTGTTACAAAACTCGAATCTACTTATAATTTAAGAACATTTCTACCAAAAGAAATTCGTTCCTCATTACAAATTGTATAAACGCAAAACAAATCTAAAAGGAACGAACTTTTCTAAGGAGTCTCGAAGTTATGAAAGCACGCACAATTATGCGAACATTGAAAAATATTGTACGGACAAGTTTTTGAAATGCGGGACAAACAACAAATGAGTTGGATCTATTGTTGAGAACAGCTTTGTGAAGGTAAGCACAATTAGGAATCAGTTGAGGACTACGTATTGTGACACCTTTCAATCATTAATTTAGTATAATCACCATTTTTACTCACAGTAAAATAAAATAGCTTTCAACATTTATTAGGCAAGTCCTTAGTTCAAAGACATTTGGCGGACCTAGGGTGTTAGTATTAGATTAAACCAAAATTATTAATCGATAAAACTGACACTACATTTTTTTTCAACTATTCACATCATGTGTGATGGGTATACATTAGGTTCCCATCCTACTAAAAGCTTAATATTGAGGTAAAATTGGTGAGAAGCCATGTCCAAAATTATAACAAGTAGTCTAGAATTAAAGAATTTAAACACCTAACTTACACATTATTCATTTGACCTAAATCGATGAAAATGTAGTTACCGAAATTAAATCTTAGAATCCTAGTATATCAGATATCCAAGAATGGTCAAGAAAATAGGGTACCTCTCGTGATACGTCGATGACAATTTTAGTTTGAGAAGGGTCAACCTTCCTATTATGTTTCCGGTAAGAGTACTAGAAAATATTATCTTGGATATATCAGATTTTACACTACTTGTTTTAAGGATATAATATGTAAGTCATTCTACATCTCAGTTTTCTTTGTTCGAAACTAGGATATTGCATTAAGTGGTTTCTTTAATTAAGGGAAGTCTAGAAACTTTTTCGTTATTTTGTGTAGCTTTTGTTTTTGAGTTAGGTACGTAGCCGAATTTAGGTAGATATACAACCCAAATAATATTGTTGTAGTATAAGTCAGAAAGTTTACTACTAAATTAAGTTTTCTCAATCCGGTAATATCCTTTTTGGGCTTATGTACTCAAAGGGTAAAAACCGAACTCTATTACTAGGGCTTCGCTATATCTGTCCGTCCGTTACCAGGCCTCATCTCATAAGAAGTGAAAGCCAGTTAGTTGAAGTATTAAATGATGAGACTTTAACTCACGCGTATTCATCGGGAGTGTCCGACGATTTTCGGACCCAACGGGAGTCCTTAATGACGAGCTGACGTGGAGGGCTCGCGGGGTCGACGTCCGCAACTCACGATAGTGTAGCTACTTTGGTATATTTCTGTTCCATACATAATTAAAACAATCATCGATGTTAAATAGTACAGTTCTAATTTTGATGATTGTCCAATTTTTGCTTTTCTTAAGTCAGAACTCTACATACCGGGAGTCCGTCTCGAACTTCGTTTTTATTTACCCAGATTTTACAACAGTTTGTTTCTATGCATCTATCTCGGCAACAACGGAAATACTAGAGATTTTTTAATTAATTCCTATGTGCTCTTAAATAATTGCATTTGTATGTTAATGTAGAGCATATAGTTTGGACGTTAAATGCTTTCCGCGGTTGGTTTCGCTAATGACTCGCTCACGAGAGCGGGCGCTTTTATTCCTAGAAATTCATTTAGAGAGAAATCTATTTTGTAGTTTTAAGTGTATGGGAATTTGAGATGAGAGTTGAATGTAATTGTTGGTAGGTAAAACACGTGAATACTATTTCATAGATTGAAAACAAATATAATTTCATTACCATCATACTTTAATTGTTGGGCATCGGCCTCTCTTTGCTGTTGGTATTGCCTCTTGTGCTTTGCATTAATTTTTTGTTTTTGACTTCAATTATAATTTAGACTTGTTATAGAATAAAAGAATAGATTTTACAAGCACAATATTACAGTGCTTGTTTATCAAACATTGATTAACAATATTTGATATTGTATGAAGTTTCCTATAAGTCAAAAACTTTATCGAGATCTAAGTAATATATTATACTTATATTTCTTACTTCCTAACAGTTTAGTCCCAAGAAATCTCAATATCACTTTACAAATATTACTAGGACAAGTACGAAACGCGGCGCGACTCAAAAATAGGCCACTCCATTCATAAAGTTTCCAAAGACCAATGCCGAGAGAATCGCTGCAACTTTGATGAGCCCGAGTCCACGAAATACAGTCGTTTGTTTCATGTCTTTAATCTGAAAACAAGTGCGTTGCCATGGTTACGATTTGTTCAAGTTATATCGTAGTTTTACGAAGGTTTATCGTACTTTAGAGTTCTTATTTCGCTTGCCAAATGTTTGAACAAGCACGTGTGTTTATTGAATACTCTCGTATTTTCGGTATATTTATTTATTGAGATAGTGATATTATTATATAGATATTGTTTTAAATAAGTATAAACCTTTTTCTGTAACACCAGTTTTAAGTAATCATTTAATTTAAATATAAATCTTTTAGTGTCGCAAAAACTCTAAATGTTTGAATATCAACGGATAGGTGAATATCATCTTACAGTAAATACTCGTCTTGATAAACCTACTTCAATATTTATCTTCAAGCCTCCTAATACATGTCGCTATAAATAACAATGTACCCAAAGACCCCAAAACTGATTGACAGATACAGATGAATACGGTAACCGTTGAAATTGCTTTGTAATTTAATACCCATGGTGACAGCGTTTCGCGGTGTCGTAAATTCGGGTATTCCGTACACGGCAAGAACAAAATGAGTAGGTAGGACAAATTTCTGACATGTTGTTTATATTATAATACATTCTAATGCTAACTTCTAAAAACCTAAAATACTAAATCTTTCGGTAGACTATTTTATTTTAAACTAGCTGTTGCCCGCGACTTCGTCCCCGTGGGTAGAAGATATAAGTTATGATTTATACCTGCCCTGTTTTTTTTTTTTCACATTTTCCATTGTATCTTCGCTCCTATTAGTCGCAGCGTGATGGTTTATAGCCTAAAACCTTCCTCTATGAATTATCTATTGAACACAAAAAGATTGTTTCGATTTGGACCAGTAGTTCCTGAGATTAGCGCATTCAAACAAACAAACAAACTCTTCAGCTTTATTAAAGTATAGATATAGATATCAAATACTAAATTATTGTTTAGAAATTAGATTCTGAGATGTAACTTTTGATAAAAAAATGTTCCAAAGAAACCGGCTTTCAAACAACTTAAAAAATACTCAGATGTTAATAAGACCAAATTGAGGAATCTCTTCGAATAATCTTCCTACTCCATAAGGTTTATGAAGTTTTTTACTTACTACTTATTATTTTTCAAGGAATTAAAATGTATAACACCCACACTTCGTGAATCTAATCGCATGTTATATTTACAATAAAAGATGTAAAGTGATAAAAATATGAGTTGCGTTTCAGTTTACGGGGTTTGAGCAATAAGTACGCCAATTATGCGAGAATTGTCCGTGTAAGGGAACACCAACGGGATGCTTAGACATTTGAGTATACAGGGTGAAAAAGGGTGAGACGTCATACCGATCCTGTGATCCAGGGGTTCTGGACATGATTCCAGATCCCCCTGCGTTGGATATTCTCATTGGATGTAAAAATCAATAAAGCCTTTTTAAAGTTAATCCATACTTTCTTGACCGTCATAAGTCCCCATTAAATAAGAGTTGAGACCTGGACTACAAAATTGGATTCGTCTAAAACGGGTTAGCATGGATCCTATTACTGATTCTTCGTCTGAACTTCAGTCGGCTACCAAGCTGTATCTCAAGAACCGGCAAACTAGTGAATTTAAATTTTACCGATGATGTATTGTATTTTTGTTGCCAATATGACGCTGAACTAATCAACGGTTTGCTTATGGGTGACTGTTTTGGACCACAAATTTGTTTTTCTTTACCCTATTACACCTGGTACATTATCTGTCTATGTTACTTCGTAATTGGTAACTTGAATACAGTTCGCTATGTCAGGAACAACAAAGAAGGATTTAATCTAATTAACAGTTTCTATGCTATGTAAATATAATATACCAACTTGTTGAATGTAGATGATAGCAGAAACACATAGCAAACCTCCTTGTTGAGGTGTAATTGACGTTGTTACCTGTAACAAGAGAACGAACGGATCATTACGATAGATTGGAATTACCACCAATTATAATGTTAATAATGGAATGTCGTTGTTGTTGTAACGCAGTATTGTGTTTCAATTATAGGATATTCAGAATATATGAATTGGTATTCAATACGTGTGTAGTTATTTATGTTAAACAGTTTTTTATCATGATAATAGAGCCAGCAAATGGGCTGCTTTATAGCGAACTTTAAATTTCTAAATAATTAATATGTGCATATTAATTTACGCAGTTCGAACAAAGAAATTATTTTTCATCGCCCCTTGTTGTGGATTGACTGCCGATCCTCGCGTCGGACTAGCGTTTGTGTAATTCACGATTGCTTGACTTAAGGTGTCTTCTCACTCATCTTTCTATTCAATACCTAAGGGGGGGCGGGGGCGGATTTATTATAACGTTTTTAGTTAAAATTAGTGGTTTTAATTGTTTAATGTCATTTGTAAAAAGGGTACTATTATCATAAAACCTTTAAAATTTTGCATAAAGTAAATTAATATAATTTTGTTCTATTTTCGCGTATCAACAATTGAGCAATTTTAACGACACAGGTGTGATAGTAATCATCTGTCGGCAGGGGCGCTCACTACAAATTATTTGGTTATTATAATGTTGTGGCTGTTTAATGAGAAAATGTTGACGAGACCTGACAATTTCAGGTGACGAATACTCGTGTGTATTTTATGATGTGGTTTATTAATTAATATTTTACTTAGTAGTATATTATTCTGATAGCTTTTATTTCATACGAACTACCTTTTAAAAAAAAAGCCACGTTTTTCTTTTATGTACAGTTAGGGCTTCAATTTATTCGAATAAATGAATTTATAGTTCATCGCTATGGTAACAAATGAATGTTTAAATAATATAGCTATCTAGTCTTCGTAAACAAGATTTTTACTTCAATCAAATTAAAACGATGCTTTGTCTGTTTGTCGATCTGTCAGACAAAATATTATCATTCAAAATTACAATCTCGAATGAATATAAATGATTAATGTAACAAGTTGATTCAAATCAACCTGAGATTTAACAGCTAATCGTTTCATAAAACAAATTTCCGGGTCAAAAGAGGTCCGATATCGGCTTTGTGTATTATTTCCAATTATTACCCTTAAGAAATTCGTTAGGTAAAGGGAATGTTTTGATCTTTAATATTTTGACCGTGATTTATAATCCTTTTGTATTGGGCTTGTAATGTAAAGTTGTCTCTTCCAGTTCTTTGTTTTTATTGTAACTAGCAAGTATTAAATGATGTAACGGTTAACTCACGAGTTCGTTGGACTCGCGATCCTGCCGCGTCTGCTCATGATTAAGGACTCCGGTTGGGTCCGAAACTAGTCGGGCTACCCCGATAAATACGCGTGAGCAAACCGTTACATCATTTAATACTGAATCATTCTCACGACAGTTACTATCAACTAGCAAGTAGGTTGGTTATATGTTTTTAGATGCCTTTTTGGGCTCATTTTTCCTCCTGAAGAACATTAGAAGTACCTTTTCTTTTATGTTTGGTCAGGTGAAGAGTAGTTGTTAGGTGAGAGAGGGTAGTGTTATACCTACTTTTACCGACCTGAATTTCCATGCAACGTCTCCGGCATTTAGTCGTCCCGATGCAAGGCATAGCAATAAATCAAACATATATAACAAGCAACTGTAATAGTTTATGCTACTGCAAAAACGGTCGTTGTAGGAAACATTATAAGCGAGATTAAACGACACACCTGAATACTAAATTTCCAGTATATCATCATTGGCCTAGCCTTTTCCCAACTATGTTGGGGTCGGCTACCAGTCTAACCGGTTTCAGCTAAGTACCAGTGTTTTACAAGGCGCGACTGCCTATCTGACCTCCTCAACCCAGTTACCTGGGCGACACGATACCCCTTGGTTAGACTGGTTGTCAGACTTTTCAGACTATTCTGTATATGCTAACCTTTAAAACAAAAAGAAGAATACTATATTCGTTTTATATTTATCTTACAAAAAGTTTACGAACACCATACAAATAAATACCTCCACAAAATTATCGATCTTGAAGTATTACACTGAACTATGATCGAACATTATTTGACTAAATCTGACTATATCGAACCACACTAGTTTCCCAAACCCAATCTATAACCCAGTAGTCTTTCATCGCCATCAATCATCATGCACGCATTTCAGTGCATAAAAAAGCTTTTAGCGATAACAAAGATGGCCGCGAAGTTACAAATATCTAATGGTATGGTGATGGGTGACAGGGTCAGCAGGTCAGCGCCATTAGGAAGCATTCTTCAATGATAGTGACGTATTGATTTGGAGGTCACTGACACTATATTCACAGAGTTTTGTTACTGAAAATACGTTTTTAATTTTGCGGTTTTTTGATTTGTGAATGTTTTGAGTGGATTTTGAATGCTTTATTTATTTTATTCATATAAATCATAACTTGGAATTATATATCTTATGTACATATAATACCCACCATTTCGGAAAGATTTAACACGTCAATTAGTTTGTAAAACATTGGGTCTGTGGCGTAGAGGCTAAGACGGTCTATCAGAAAGAATTTACTACATAGTTACTACCACTTTTAATTTACTTTTATTCATTACATGCAGACGTAAATTTGTTCCTATAAGACCTCCTATCCCTATAACTTCAACTTCAAATCCTTCTGAGGGACGTTCTTCCAAAAGGTCGGACTTCTCCCAGTTCCTTCAGACTTATAACAAACCACTTTATCTCCCTCAGCTACCATGAATATAAGACCCTAGAATCCAGCCTATACGCTGATAATCTTACTACGAGAACATGATTTCCCTAAGGGCCATCTCACAGTTCTTTTAAGTAAAAGAAATCCTATCTATAATTTTGGAGGGCTATAGATGGAAAAACGACTGAAAATTATTATATGATGTGAATTCTTTTTTATAAAATACTGACATTTTGATACTTATAAAGAAAAAAAATGCAAAGCTCTTATTAAGTTAACTTATTAATACGTATCCAATATTTTTTGGAAGTCTGTCTGATAGACAAAACAGTTTTTATTTTTGTCAATTAACTTATACTGCACACCCCTATAAAGATACATTTATAGTGAAATTTCATTTTTCAAGTAGAAAGATAAAAAACGACGATATCATCCAAGCAACAACACAAACACTGCAACTGAAAATTCTCTTCGAATCGTAACAGATATTTTTTAAAACTAACTTTCCGCGCCAATCTAACAGTAATTGGTTGGGCAATACTTTTAGTTGCGACTGTAACGAACTGCGGACCTACCTTTTAAAATTATAGAATGCAGATGTGGGAGCGAGAGAGCACTCACAGCGTAGAGCAGTGTCTCTTTTCCACAACTGTATGGAAGAGTTCGTGGTATGTTCTCTGCATTCGTCGTTATAAGTTCCTCGCCTCGTGGCCCGTCGAACTGAATTATGCGTAAACTGAGCACAATTAATACTCCGTATGCTGCTGATAGGGAAACCAGTGGAGCGTAGGAAATCGTTTGATGGGAATTATTCGATGTTATTAATTGCAGAGCTTTTGTCAGAACTATCGGGCACATTCGGTTTTAGAAATTCAAATGAAGAGCTGTATGTTTGGTTGTAGGCACTTTAATGACCGTTAACTTAGTTGTTTTCTATTCAATGACAGCTATTATAAAAGGTTTTCGGGATAAGGTTATCTATGTACTTTTATTAAAATTTCCCCCTTCTTTGTTTAATATAGAATGCTATACTGAACAAAGAAAATGTGAGCTACGATTGTAACTCGTAGTGACATAAATGGTCATCCATCCACGTAGCGACTGTGTTGAGAATAGCTTAACCCGTGCTCGATCAACTTCTGCAATTATAGCATATTTAATCAGTCAGTAATATTGATAGTCAATCATATAAGTACAGCGCAAGTGCTAGTTCTACTAAGCACAATTATACAGAGTGTTCTAAACAGCTTCGAAAAGAGTTCGAATTTTCCGATTCCCAATATTTCGCCGGCCGTATCTTAGTTAATTCAGATACACCGGAGGGCACTTGCAAACGTTTTTCGAGAACCTCCTTGAACATTTCAGTTCTATTTGAGCATCGGTCAAGAGTAAATATTGCAGTTCTCATTCAAAACGAAACTCATAGCAATTTCGATTCCTTGTTTTGTTACTAAATTAAGCAAAATAATGGAGAGTATAGTTTGAACTGATATTAATTATTCTGGAAAGTAAAGTCTATTGTAAAACCGGGATTTTGTAATTTCCGTGTACTCAGCCAACAAGAATTTAATGAACTAAATACAGCCTCATTAAGAAAGTGTTAGTATTATTAAGTAGGTATTATAAACTTGAGGCCGAAGCTCTTCAAAGAAGTCTGAAGCCTGTTTTCTAGAGCATTTAATTCAGAATTTTCTGCTTATTTTTTTATATTCTTATTTGCTTGCAGGCACTTTATTGTGAAAATTAAAACCATGGTAGCAACAAGTTTCACTTGTTAAAAAATATTTTGCTGTACATTTTATGTTATGTTTATTGGACATTTGTGAAATGAGGAACAAGGAAGTCCCTTAGGGCGGGAGTCGTCTTTTTTTAAGGAAAAATGCAGGTAGCCTTAGCACAGGTTGCATGTATTTTTTAGAAAGGGGTTTCTATCTAGCTATAGAAATGGACGATATTTAACAATCATTATTCAAACATCTGGGTAAATTTTATTTTAAATAAGGAGGAAGATCACTCACTAAGCTCACAAACTCGATTATCAAAGAAGCTTCAGCTGTTTTTCAGCGACAACCGACAACGACAAACATAAAACGGCGACGAGGACGGCCTCGAATGAGATGGCGCGACTAACTGGATGCGTACCACAAACAGTGGATGGCTAAAGCAATAGAACGGACAGAGTGGAATAATGTAAGGGGGGCCTTGGGCCTGCAGTGGGAAAGTAACGGCTGAAAAAAAAACCGACAACGACATAATCTAATCATTAAATAAAAAAACAACTACTCCACAATAAGATGTATAAGCTTGAACCATAGGCTACCTATAATAGATGTTGCTAAGCAAAAGTAAAACTGTATAAGACGATCACTTAATTCCCAACGAGGTAACTAGCCGATGTTACCGAAGTCCCTCAAACTTTTGATGAGGTAAAGTTATTGCGGAACTTAGTATCGCCATTTAAAGGAACGACTATTTATTTCTTGTTGTATAAATAGCTCCGAAACCCCTTAAGCCAAGCGATATTTCTATCTAATATATGGATTTTATGAATGATATGATAGCGCCATAATTATGTCTATTGTCTCCGTGTGACATGATTTAAAGTTACGGCCAATGTATGATAAATCATTATGTAAGGCACAAAAGGATCACGTTCATTGATGTAATATTATCCGATACTAAAAAAAATAGCTCATAGAAACTTGTCTACAGTTACTGGCTTAACTGTCTAGCTATCACGATTCATAAGATACCTACAACCTTGGAATAAACAGAAGCACAGATAGTCGAGCTTCAGTGATAGAGCTTCGTTTTACCCTGTTCGTAAATACGGAACCATAAAAAACACTGAAATCATATTTCATTTAAAACCAGCCGGCAGTTGATCAAAAAACCATCCAACTTCCACTGCGTTTCATATCATATCACAAAAACACGTAGAATGGTACAAACACAGTCTGTCACCATGACGACGGGAACAAACGATTCACATTCGTATGCACGCCGAGTGCTGTAACCACAGATCATAGTGCTGTAGACGGAAGTGCCATACACTAGTCATAGTTACCTTTCGACAATTTTGAAGTACATACACTTTTTAAATCTTCCGATGTATCGAAATGGTCAGTTAAAGTGCCTTTATATCTTCATATCATATTTTCATATATTAATATTTGGCTTATTTGGTGTGCCTTTCTGTGGTAAGCTACTTGGTGTGGCTTTCTGTGGTATCGTCGCACTCAAACAGTGTTTCGATTTGGACGCGGATTTTTATTCAAAAATGGGTTAAAATTGAGTCTTGTGTCACTTCCTGTCGCTTTTCTATGTTCTATGGCTATACCGCACACTGTAATTTTCACATGTGAAATATCATTGCGAATGTCTGCCTTGCATATTAAAAGTATAAATGTATGGAGTTTAATTTTGATTGCGTCTTTGTTTGAAATGTTTACTTGTTATGTGTCCGCTCATGAAGTCTTCATTCCTTTATTATGCTTGCATTTTAATTGGATACGAATTTTGAAATAACAATATACCTACGTTTTATATGCCTTATGAAGATATCATCAAAGAAATATACAACATCTATTGATGAGTATGATGGGATGTACCATGTACCAAAGCGTATGAGTGGAACCCCAATATGTACTGAAGCATAGTATCCATTTTTCCGTGTGTAACTCAGTCAGGCTGTATCTTATAAATCGTTATAGCTAGACTATTTTACAGATTATGTGTTTCTGTTGCGACTACTTGAACAAATTAAGATCGAGGAAAAGCAACGATTGTTTTGGTTATAACTTTATGTCCAGTACGATTGGTAGATATCTTAACTTTTCTCCTAAAAATAAGTTTTTTTAATGCATTTTTATTACATATTTTGTGGAGCAACAAGAAAGTACGAACGCATAAGCGAACGCAGAACGCTCTCAATCCTTATGAATAAGTAATGTATTTGTTCGCTCCACTTGAGGACACTGTTACAACACATCCCGTCTCCTGAATACTGTGTACAGCCAGCAACGAAAGTGTATAAACATAATAATATCAGATTTAAAAATTCGTGTCATTTTAAATCAAAAAGTTTTAAGTTATTTTAAGTAGTCCGTATTTAGGCATTTTTGAAACCTGATAATATTGGCTAGTTGCGTGTTTCTAAAGCTTCATTATCGTAGAGAAAACACCAAAATTAACTCGTTAAAAAAAAATTGTTCCTTATGCTATTTTTGGAGATGATTTTAAGTGACCTATAAGAAATCATGGGATTTGGGGAAGTCTTCGCCCCAAAATAGGACACAGTGGGCTAGATAAAAGTACCTAAGTTAATAAAGCCAATCGGAAACACGTCTTATTCAAATAGTTTTTGATGTTTCAGTACGTTTTAACAGATTTAAAATCCTTAATTTTATGTGAGCTTTTTAGCATATTAACTTTTGCAGCTGACTATATCTAGTGCGATGGTTTACTTGCAATGCTTAAGCATGGAGAGTCGAAACAATTGTTTGTAATATTTAACCCACCACGCTAAGAGTATGCTTGTATCTTTGAGATGGCTTAGCTTCAAATTCGATGGATCGATTTGGGCAATTTCATTGCGTAAATTGATGTGAGATACATAATTTATGAATTTCTTTAAAAACAAATTAAACTGCCCTTTTTGGCTTAAGACATCAAGTCTTTGCTAGTTTCGTGTAGAAAGAAATCCCTTAAATTCAATGCGACTTTACGATAAACCGTTTGAAACTTATCAGTCTCTTTCAAAACATGTTTGAAAAAAGCTGAGAGAGTTTTTCATTTTATTTTTAATCCTTCGGCAATTTTGAGCTAGCGCTTGATTGCAGCTGTCTGCGTTAGACACAGCTTTTGTTAAAGCTATTGATTTTCACCGTCAAAAGAATTGTATGGGCTTCACCTGTAAAGGTAGTGATTGATTTTTAATAAATTCGTTTAAATTTTTTTAGTTTAAAAATACGACCGCTTGTGCCATGTTAGATTGGTAACTACGTATATATATCATTCAAAAGGTTTATTTCCGAGCGTCATTCAAATCAATTTTTATCTGACTTCAAAAAAGATGAGGTTCTCAATTTAGTTGCCTCAGTGTCGCGAGTCTGACTCGTGCTTCAACGGTTTTTATGATAAAAATATTATGAACGAAAATTGCACTTATCACCAGGAAAATCCCAGCCTCGATACTGGTTAATTTTGATATGCTTTGCTTCACAGAGTCTATGAATGTTTGAAGACTCGCTTTTCTAAGTGCAAAATTACCTGATCATCGATGACTATACTTATAAACAATTAACGAAAATACAAACATTGAACCAATACCTTTTCTCACGAAACCAACATATGTATACCGTCGCAAAGTCGAGTACAAGGTAGTCCCATAAATACTATGTAAAACCTAGCGCCCTTTCCGCCTAACATATCAATCAATGTCGAAGCCTGAAGGTCGTATAGGCGAAGGTGTTTTATGGCATACTCCAAGCGTATCCACGTCAGAGTGCCGACCTTTTATATGAAGCCTTATGAAGAAACTTTGGTATGTGGAACCTTTTTGGTCACATTCTTTAAACACAATGAAGTGCTTTTGCAGGAAGAGTTGTGTTACGGGACTGTATTGCGACAGGTCTTGGCTATTTTTTGTTTACTTTTAAAGCTGATGTTTTGAGTTTCTTCCTCTAAATGCAAATTTATTTAGGAAGGTAATGTTAATTGTTTATTTACCGCTAATTTGACTGGCTTTTTGTTTGCTAGTTAGTGGCACTGACTGCCAAACCGGAGGTCGTGGATTCGATTCCTAGCCAGGTTAAATGTTTCTGTGATGAGCATGATCATTCGTTTAGTGATTGAGTGTAGCAAGTATACATCCATAATATTTAGATATTTCAGTATGTTTATTATTTCTGAAGTTCTCATAATACAAGTTTTGCTAACTAGATGGCATTGTATCAATATTATAGAATGTTTTAATATTCGGTCAATACTATCTTCAAAAGGTCGTATCATACCTTCCTTGTATCACAATTTAACCTAAAAACAAGAACCGGTCAAGCACCTCTCTCCATGAGGTTATTGCCGAATAAATCAAACAGCTTTTAGATTTATTGGACGTATAAATCTTAACTAACGTTGACCTTTTCAGATAAGTAGTCGCACCTACCTGGTTTATAGGGTATAATACTGCGACACATTTGCGGAAACTGGCACACGGGCTGTAAAATTAGTTAAGTACGAATGACTCTAAGAAATATAGCTAAATTACGTGTGAGTTGCTATTTGTAGATATAGACGAAAAAGGAGTATAAAAAGGATCATATGATTTATCAAATCTTTTTCAAATTGGTAGATTTTCCTCGTAAGTAGGTACAAATAAAAATTGGTAAGCAAAAAAGATTTATTTTTTAATCCTTCGTATTGTGTTATGATAATAAACTTAACAAATAATATAACTACCGAAAGATTCACGTATGTACATTTCGAATTTAAATCTTATTACATTTCTAACCTAAAAAAATAATGTCATCACTTAACATTAGTATACTAAAATCAATCTTACTACATCGTATTAACGACCCTTTTGATATCAAAGTGTTACACATGATCTGTAACACCTTTTATTCGTTTGTCAGCTATCGTTTCTATAGTGTTCAGTGTTTGCGATACTAGTCTAGATCTGGACAAACAAAGAACAGCTTCTAAACACAATACACTTATGTCTTGGCACGCGTGTATCTGAAGTTTCTGAAGTGTTGCCATTTATAAACTTGTTGAATATAATACATATTAATATGTTAGTTGGAAAGATCGGAGATGAAATATTTGAAGTTGTGGATTTGAAGCTTTTACTTGAATCTACGTTATTTAAGAAGTAATTTTGTAGAGACGTCTCTAGTGTGACAATTTTTGAATGACTTTTTATGTAGTCGAGTGGTACTTAAACTACGTAAAACACTTACAGAATACGCAATAATTCTTTAGTTCGGTGTTTCAACTAACTAAACAAAATATTCACAAGTCTAGGTTTTCTGAATACAAATAAAATTCATAGTCAATTTTATTATGCGTGCACAATAGATTAACTTCGAGCTAAATCTTATTGTCAATTATCTAGAAAGACTAAAATAGTTGGTAAAAAATCAATTAACAAATTAACAGACCTGAATCTAATTTTCAAAGGTCACAAAATTTCAATCTGAAAACTATTTCAACTAAACCATTTACAAACCCAATATAGGACTTTGTGAGAACAAGTTAATAAAATAGCTATTAGTAAAGTTCCCACTCGCTGTTAACTAGAACACGATTGTCCATTATAGTTTGTCCCGAGAGAAAAACCTGCGCAAAACAGTCCACATTAAAGTTCCTATATAACCGAAATTGAACTTTATTGCATTCCACATAAAGACTAATGTAGTTTATTCACAAAAAGTGTGTTATTTGGTGAGTTTCAGGTCTTGTCACAGCAAATACTGAAAATGGCACTCAACACACACATCATAAGTAAATACAGTTTCAAATTGATACTGACAGAAACATAATCTAATTTGCTGTAATAAAGCAAGTCTGAAATAGCAGCTCTTGGGTAAATGTTATTCTTAACCGCGGTATTGGTGCTTTTGGTTCATATAGCGATCATATAGTAAGAGCCATAAAATAATTTGAGCTGATTGATTTTGAATTACATTTGATTAATTAACATCAACTTAATTGATTTTCATTTCGGTAACTGGAAATAAATGAAAATATTAATTTGTTAAGCGCGAGTCAGGCTTGCGACATAAGGCAGTAATAAGTAAGGGGTAATATAGGGCAAAAAGGCTAAAAAATAAATCAATCGGCTAATTGCGAAATAAATTTATGAAAATTTTAACTTCAAGTTATAAAAACGAGAATCAGTAATAAGGTTCTGTTTTACCACTTGAGTACGGAACGCTAAAAAGAAAAAAACGTCATATCTACATGTAACAACATTCCGTATAACCTCTTTGTAGGCTTTGTTGCTTACAACGTGGGTTTAATCTCTAACCCGTTAATTCTTTCTACATAGAGCAAAGAGAACACCGAGTGAACTTTCAACACAAAGGCGCTCACATTTTTCTCTTTTTTCTTTTAAAGCGGTTCTCACAGAAAACCAGCCATTGTTAGTCACACGTAAATCCTAAAACACTTGGCAATTTTTGCAGTATCGCGGTATCGTTGTCACAGTTCTTAGCGAATAGTTTTTACCACGGAGCATGGAGAAGTATTAGGAAGTGCCCATGGCATGGTATTCCAACAACATCGTTGAATTTTCATCGGTCTGTGTCGACGTTTAGCCACTTTATGATTATCAATGGTATTTGCTGTCTGTAATACGTAAAATATGAAAATTACGATTCTTTTTTTTCAGTGACATACGATAGTTCAGAAAGGAAAATGCATCTCGGGATTCGTTTTAAAATCTGTCAATGGTTTTGTGCCTAAAAGTGTAGTTCAAGGTTAAATTGATCTTTATTTTATTGCCCAAATAACGCAGCTATGCGTTCGTCCGTATTTCATAAACTATTATAGGTAAACAGTCACAAATGATGCTTTTCTTTGGTACGGAACTCGCTGCTACTCACTCACTTAGTTTTTTCTTTGTTTGGTTTTTCAGCAAAAATCGAAACTGCAGAAAAATACATCGCGCGGCTTGTGAAAAAATATTTTGTTGCTCATGCATGAACTGATTCAGTTTGACGACCACTTCACTCTACTTTCCTATGATCCGTGGGTCCAACTTTCTAAACTTAGTAAGCAGCATTATTCAGATGGAAAGTTAAGCTTGTTTCATTATTTAGTGGCGAGATATGAAAGTGTCCCGTGTTGCAATGGAATGGAAGTCCTGGAGTATGAGAGCAATGTTTGTGTTTAAAGTGAGCTGAGAGTATGTTCCAGATTGTTGATGTATAAGTTTTTATGAATCTAGTTATTTTAATATTTTGTTGCTTATTTTAAGGAAAGGATTGTTGTTCTAGTGCTAAGTAGCGTCCTATATTGGAGGTCTTCAGTTCGATTTCCAACCAGGACAATGTTATGTGTGATGAGCACGATCATTTGATCAGGGTCTGGGTATAGTTTACTAGTTTTGAGGCTAGATGGGGTTGTCTTAAAGTTGTTTAATGTAATATTTTTTTGTAAAGAAAAAAAAATTGATTACTTATAATTATTATAAATTGCGATGTTTTTTTTACAATTATAATGTATTATTATGAATTAACCGTTTTTAACTATTTCATGAGTAAGTCCAATTAATAAACTCACTTTGTTAATATGATTAATAAAATGTGTATTACATTGAATTTTATTTATTAATAAATTACTAAATTAAACCCGCTTACATCGAATCTTAAAATTTTATCGCGTATACGATTAACAATCTAACAGCAAAGCGCTACGGGCGCTACGAGCTACAGACACGCTACGACATGCTACGCGTCGGTGCTACGTGAACACGACCTCACCAAAACTGGATTTGCCATTGTAAACTTTTATTCTGAAAGTTTAATATTACTGTATGATCCTAGCATTGATTGTTATGAAAATCTCTTTCAATTTTCATGTGTTTTTGAAACATAAAATAATGTTGAGTACAAGGACCAGCTTTTTGACTAAAATCAAATCAGAGATAAACTTATCTTTCGGTATCTTACCTCTATCACCTTACCAATCTGACACTTGAATTTTTAAACAACCAACTAATCTTATCTAATCCAACAACGTGTTCCACTTACTATTCCAGTCATCTCCGCCGTAGATCATAATGATCCCAACTTTGAAGTTGATTGGAATACCGGGATGCATTTCTCGGCAATCCCGCTACATGCCATTCTCACGAAATTAGCGGGACACGGCGATGAACACGTACTTTATGACGTCATCGACAAAAAACATGGCCGCTTGTAAGTCCGCGTTCACACCAAACGTGAAGACGGAGTAATCAGTTGGCGATGCGCCGAACAATTCGTGGACAGTGGATTTTATTACCAAGCAATTTATCTCACTTTTTTTGCTCTAACAATATGCTTTGCTATAATTTCAAGCATGGCTACGCTTGAAATCGTACCTAAAATGAATATTATCATAGTAACTCAAAGTCGGTGACTGAGTGCACGTTCGGTGTAAACGCGGCCTTACTCCTGAAGTAAAAAAACAAATGAATAGTTTGTTCTGAATTTCAACATGTAGAGCGAGTAGAGTTTTTAAATCTCATTTCATGTGTGGAAATGAAAATGAGTTAGGGAAGTTGTAAATAACTAATTGATATTGTTTTTTTCTCTCAATTATGCTTTAACTTTACAAATAAAATTCGTATGTCACTATGGTATTTGAAAAATAATGTTTTTTATTTATTTCATCTATATAGTTTGGCGATAGGCTGAGATGATGATGATGATGATGATGATGATATAGTTTTCATCATCTTCGTAATGATAAGGATATATTATACTGACTATGGCATTCAAAGTGCTTTTAAGTAGCCTAGTTTCAATGAAATCTATAGTCTATACTTACTAATATATAAAGCTGAAGAGTTTGTTTGTTTGTTTGTTTGAACGCGCTAATCTCAGGAACTACTGGTCCAAATTGAAAAATTACTTTGTGTTAAATAGACCATTCATCGAGGAAGGATTTAGGCTGTAAACCATCACGCTGCGACTAATACGAGCGAAGATACAATGGAAAATGTGGAAAAATTAGGGTAGGTATAAATCATAACTTATATCTTCTACCCACGGGGACGAAGTCGCGGGCAACAGCTAGTCATTGATACAAAGCGAAATTAGAAACTAATCTTTATTGGTATGTCAATGAAAAACACGTACATATCCATTACCGTTCATACTGTCTTGTTATATTCTCGTGTCTGAACCGGAGCCACAATACACTGTATATTGTGTGTTCACACGTCAATCAGAACGTCAGCAGTGGGAACTTTGGCAATATAAATGTAAATGATCGAGCGATCGATACTGACTAGATTAGCTGGACATGTATTATATTAACTATGACTCTACAAGTTATAGCTAAACTAGCTGTTGCCCGCGACTTCGACCGCGTGGGTAGAAGATATTAGTTATGATTTATACCTGACCTGCTTTTTCACATTTTCCATTGTATCTTCGCACCTATTAGTCGCAGCGTGATGGTATATAGCTTAAAACCTTCCTCGATGAATGGTCTATTAAATACAAAAATATATTTTTTAATTTGAACCGGTAGTTTCTGAGATTAGCGCGTTTAAACAAACAAACTCTTCAGCTTTATATCAGTAAAGAAGTAAAGATTAGAAGTAGGGAGAGTACTACTACTACCAGTAATTTTTAAGGATATGCTAGTAATAGGTTTTTTTTAGAGCATATCTTAGTTGTCTTAATAGTTTTATTATAAAAAGTCTACTTTTTCATTGGTGAATAATTAAAGAACTTATTGAGATAAACTTCAATCTCATAATATATGAACAAATGTAATATTGGGTTATGTAGGTATTTGAACATCAGAAATGCAATTAGAATGTATCATATCCTAACAAAAATTATTTATTTGAGGTCTGCGCAACATGTCATCTTCTTCCATACCTTCCTATCGGCCGTCATCTCACAAGAAACACTCTATACAGCCATAACGTCTTTCACACAATCCATCCATCGTTTCTTTGGTCGTCCTCTTCCCCTATATCCATCCACATCCATGCTTAACGCCTTCCTCACCACATGATTTTCATTCCTCCGCATAACATGCTCATACCATGACAGCCGGTTACCACGTAGTTTCTCTGTAACCATATTACTTTGTTTTATAAATATTATGTATAAAGATACAAACAAATAATTAAAATTGGACTAAGAAGTAACAAATAATTGGAATAAGAAGTAGTCTAAATCAAATGAGTAGTGTTTGTTTTTGAAAATAACTGAAAGACTTCACAAATTAAACGGGTCATTCATAATATTATTCAAATTACTATCCAGCTAGACATAACAACATAAAAGTTGTTGCACATAACTAAATATCTTTAGCTGGCCGGTAACACTTTTATTAAGTTATAGAGGTCTGTAGACTCTCAGGCTCAGTAACTAGATCATGTTTCGTTTCAGATACCAAATGGGATGATTTTCTTGTTAATTATTGAAGATTTTTTTAACTTTGTCTTCTTTTCTCATAAGAACATTATTAAATATAGTATTTTTCCGCAGGTAGGTATTTAGGTTTTAAGATAATTACTTATAAGTCTTAACGACTGAGAAAGTTTAAACACAATCAAACTAAGATTAATTTATCGTAGGTATACACAATGATTTAATATACACTAGTGTATTTTTCTCTTTATTTTTACTAAAGACTTTAGTCATACAAAATGTCAGTGGTATTATTACAAAGAATGCATAATCGTATAATTAAGAAGTGTCCCTAGTCCATACATAATCATAAAAAAATACTACGAATATGTTAGTGTATCTTCTAATATATAAAATTCCCGTGTCACGATGTTTGTTACCGTACTCCTCCGAAACGGTTTAACCGATTTTTACCAAATTTTATATGCGTATTCATTAGGTCTGAGAATAGAACAACATCTATTTTTCATACCCCTAAGAGACAGTTGATCACACAAAAAAAATATATTTTATTTTTTGGACGAAAGTGTTTGTTTTTATTTTTTTATAATGTGGCATTAAAAATACATGCAACTAGAAAAAAAATCGGCAAAACAACGTTTGCTGGGTCAGCTAGTATAACTATAAGAAACTTCTAAAATGTCTTTTTACAACATTACAGTTGTAAGGCCAATACAAAAAAAAAACTTGTTAAAAAACGACCCACTATATTCCTTTTCAAAATAATTCGCAATGGAAGCTAATTAATTTAATTATGGTAATACACTCGGTGTTGATTTACGTAAGAGACTTACAAAGCGGTATTGCCTTTGATGCATAGTTTTATTTAATTGCGACCAGAATTTTTCAGCAAATTTATAAATTGCTTGTTTGTTCTGTATATGCCTGCTTTGTTGAACGTTGACAAATTATTATAATTATTAATTATGTACACATAAATAGTCCCAGTACCCACTTGAAGGTTCTAGAGTGATATGAAACGATTAATTGACTACTTAAATAATCAAAATTGTAACATAACTGTTGTAACTGTTTATCCTAGAGATTAAAATTATATACATTTTTTTTTTATTTGTGGCTCCTTAGTTTTAAGAACTTTTATTTCTCAGTGATCATTAACCAGATAAATTGAAGCGAAAATTAATTTATATCAGAATTACACAAATTAATACCACCTTTAACCATTCTCTATTCAATTTATGTATTATATTGCAACAGCAAATTAGCAAAAGTTGCAGCACCAGATACATACATTCCAAGAAATCGGACTTGTTTGTATAAATATAATTCTATAATTTCTCAACATCAATGAGATAGAAGCTAAGAAACGGGGCGCGAAATATACCTCCTAGACATCAAATTAGTTTCTAGAATTTTCCAACGAGAATACTAGTTAAAGTACAGTGAACAGCAAAAGCTGATGAACTCGATCAGTTTTACGAAGCACCTTAGTAAAATAAAAAGGAACTAACTTTGTAGATAACAAACCTTATTCATGATAAGGCAATTCCAGTAAAAATAACTGACTATATAGATAGAAAGAATATTCTTTATTGCACACCGTATAAGTAAAGGATTCGATAAAGATTTATAGCAAAATACTACTTCCTACTAATATTATAAACGTGAAAGTTTGTATGTATGTATGCTTGTTACGCACGCAAAAACCACTTGACGCATTCAGAGGAAACTTAGTCCACATATTGTTTATAATCTGGATTAACGCATACGGTAGCTAAGCATTTAATTTGTACTTCCATAAATCTTAGTGTTATCGTTAAAAGTGATTTTTACAGACCTCCTTTTGGATAGCCTTCATACAGAAGAAGCAACAGTTTGCTGTATTCGGTATTTGTGAATGTGACTCTTCTTTTTGAAATTGGCTTCTGACGCCATTTTAACCATAGATACGTATTTCTCGGGAGCATTGTTTTAACTAGTAAATGGAAATGCGAATATCATATTCTCGGTACATTTCGTTATTGATTGTATTCTGACCTATTTTATAGAACCTATATACTGAGCATCGGTTATTGCTGTTTGTATTCGGAAACTGTAATTGTCAGTTCAATTTTAGTGAAATGTTTCGTTATAAATATGTACATCAGGTATACGTACCGTAACGGCTTATTAGTCGACCACACCTAGCGATAATCCGGCTTAAGGTTTTAAACAGCGAATGATAGAATAATACGTATTAATTATCGTATAAGAGCGCAACAATAGATAACTATCTTACGCTACAAATGTAGTAGAAGAAGAACGTTTCCTTATCTGGATACGGATCTCATATGATCGCATATGAATCTCATATGTAAATTAACACCAATAATTTTGATTCTAGCTATTAGTTGTGTACAAAAGCCCAGGCTAATTTTAGAATAGAAATTAAAGAAAAGATAAGTGGTTCGTATTGGCAGCCCACAGTATACATAAAAATGAGCTTTTTTATTTTTTTATTTTATGTGTAAATCTCTCTCAAAATATCAAGAAACTCCAAGCATCAACGGCATGTAAATAGCGTAAAATACATACTATCCTCAACACACATCCCTTAACTTATAAGCTCTCGAAATGACGGCTTCATTCAACTCACGCCGACGCGTTTATTATTATCTTACATCTCAATTAACGCTGTCCTAACTGTATCAGTAGTTGATGAACTATTTCACGTACGAGAGATGGGTGGGCGTTGTTATAGCACATCGCTTGTCAGAAACCGACGGTGGCCACGGCAGTTGGCCTATGTCTATACTCTACTACGCATGCGTTTTATTTTGATTTCTATTTATGAATCGCGTCTGTCACGTCATGTTTGACTTTATGTGAAGGTGACTGATGGAGAACTTTTATGATTTGTTTTTTTTTTTAATTTTAAGGATGAACAGAGTAAATAAGACGATTATTATAATGAGAGCATGCAAATAGTATGTCTTCTTAGGTATTCAGTGTCACAACTCTGACTTGCACTTCACCGGATATATTGAAGGTGACTTTCTTCGGAAATTATTTCTAAAAAGTTGTCACTTATGAGCATTCCGAAAAAAAAACGTTTTTTTTTTCAAAATATTTACTGTACATCCCACATTACCTACTTAACCAAATACGCGTGAGCTTAGTGTCTTGAAAGAAATATTTTAACAATAACACTAAAACCCGCGCACTGCACTGTCGCAAACTATTATTCCTAAGTTTCCCCACACTTTGTAACTGTTCGTGTATAAGAAAAGAAAGTAGTAAGATGAATATTAAATTGGAATAACTTTTCAAAATGTTTTATGTAACTCATAAATATGGAACAATCGTAGGACTATGTTTTATAATAGTAATATGTAGTGGTATTGTAGTTTTGATTCACGATGTTGTTATTTTCTGATAATTTTTGGGCTTAAATTGTGTTGAAGAGTTTTCATTGCACTTTCCACAGACGGAGCTCCACTGTAAAGTTTGGACTACTTTTAATATTTAACTTTAATTTATACAATATTATACTTGTAGGTCAGTACAGGATCTGATTTTTCCAACACTTTATATTATTCTTGTTTATCTCATCACTGCTCGCCCGTTCCCGATCCATGTATGCCATAGAAATCTAAATAACAAGGTAATAGAAGTGCCAACGCCGCGTGACCTTGTCGCCACACTGGTGTCTTGGACGACACCAGCGCGCGAACTTACGCTCAGTCGCTCGCGGAACGTCGTCACAGCAAGAACCACTAAAAATGGTGTTTTGCGGCGTTTCTCAGGCTGGAAATTCATCTGCATCGTGTAATAACATAAATAAATAGATAACATTTTATCGGTAAGTAAATTATTGCAGTGATATTGATGTTATTGCAAAATTAAATTTCAAAACATAACCTTCATTATAAACCATATTTATATCGCACAATCCTGTAACAATTGCATTCTTTACTAATCATTGCCTGTGCAGTAAGAGACTTACAGAAATGCACCGTTGTAAAAAGAGAAATGTATAACGAAAAATAATATTTATCAATGCGATCGTATTTGTAGTGGTACGGCCGCACAAAACTGTCGGAAATAGTGATGTGGTTAAGTGCGGACAAATTATCCAAAATGAAAATTGTATACGAAAAGTAACAATTTTAATAGTCGTTTGTTTTTGTGAACATATTAATGAATATATTTTTATTTCAGAATCCCGCAGAATGCAAATAAATACAAAAGACAAGTGGATGACTACCACGGGTAAACGAAATTGGTACCCTACAACTTAGGCCGAATATACACTATGAAATTAGTTGCATGCTTGATAACTTGCCGCCCGCCGCCGCCCGCGCCCCTCTCTATTTTTACGGCTCGGACCGCGCTCGCAACTGAATGTTTCAAAAAGTACGCCTTTCGCCATAGCATAGCATTGAATAAAAATTGCAATTTAAATTTATCCAAATCTCATAAATACCTATTTTTTTATTATGAACGTTTACTAGTCATTCGATACATGAACTGGGCTGCTTTTGTAAGACGACTAAAAAGTCACCGTATATACCAAACCTACCTAGGTACCAAGTATTTCCTAATAATATTTTTTTTTGTCAACCGACAATTAGCGAATTTTTTTTTTGTAAGTAGGTACATATTATAATGTAATCCATAGAAGAATACAACAAAAAACATTGTCACTCATAATTTCGTCTTTCATTATATTTCGGATCCGTAGTCAATCCCTAGTGTAGTTTACGTAATCACTACAACTAATGCAAAAAAATGCAATGACTGTGTGAGTTAGTGAATCCATACAACGACAAAGTCAACCTTATTGCAATAGATGTACGGCCTAGTGTTGTTTGCTTGTTCTTCTCGATGTTAATGTTTGCGTGATTGCGTAGTTATTTGCTGTGAATGTGTTGAAGCCCCGCCCACCGGCGACATGCGTTTCGATAGATCGCCGCGGTGTATGCCATTTCTATTACCTTGTTATTTAGATTTCTATGATGTATGCACTTTTTGCCGAGTGGTAAAGGAACCTCGGCAAACCCACTATAAGTGGCGTGTCGTGAGTTCGTAGGACAAAAGTATGTATGATTCACGAATGCTTTTTCCTGAGTCTGTGTGTCTTTGTTTGGATTGAATGATCCATTCATTTTTTTTTTGTTTTCAAAAAACTTATTCCATACAAGGAAAATTAATCCTAGCGTTATCCGACGTTTTTTTCAACGTCGACAAATATTCAAGTCTCTTCACTAGATTCTCCTGCCATGTCCCTTAAATAAGTATGCACCACCTAGACAGCAACGCTGCCGTGACACTAACACGGCAGCACAGCTTCTGTCACTCCCCCGTTCTTGTGAATTTGTCGGCACTAAACTTCTTAAAGCTTTTACAAGGCCCCTTTTAGGCTCTTACGTAATTTAAATACTAATCGTATGAGATAACCTGGTCTTTGAGATTATTTTTAAAAGACATGTAACAGTTAAGACCTAGCGCTCCAAAAAGGTCTAGGCATTGTTTAGATTTTCTTATAAATAAAGAATACACAATTTAAAATGATGCTACAGTTTAGTTGGTTCAATCATGAGTTGAACTTAACAAATTTGTTGGTTATACTCAAGCCGTCCAGAAAATAAATAAGTCTACAAATTACCCCATAATAAAAACATCCATGATGCAACGGACAGACTTCCAACTCACAACACCCCTCATTTTGCGACAAAATTTTTAAAAAGCAAATAAATAATTATTATTCAAATTTCTTGGCAGCCCTATTCGTTCAAAGGCTATTCTGCTGTTCAGGCTAATTATGAAGCTTCATCGCTGGAAATGTTCGCGTCGAGTTTGATTTGCAAGCCGTACAGTGTACGGTGTACACAAAACATTATTCCGAAATGCAATGTTGCTTTCGAATTGGAAACTCTCCACTATTCAACACTGTATTGATACTAATTGGATGGTCTTTATTTTAAGAAGTACATAATTGGGGTTTCTCGTTAATTGAAATACAACACAAGTTGCAACTAATAAGTATGATAAACTAGCTGTTGTTCGCGACTTCGTCCGCGTGCTAAGTAGGAGGGAAGGTTATAAACAAATAATTTGCAAAAATAATATTGCGACTATTAATTGAGAAGTAAGTTGTTGTATCTTTCAGGTTAGGTCAAGCTTCTTGGTTAGTTAGTGGTTGGTTATTTAGGTTAGTTTACTAGTCCATAGAGGACATACAACATGAAACACAATTTACATATATTAAGATAATTGGTTTTTGACTAAAAAGATGTCTAAAAACTTTTGGATACATAGTTTTGTTGTGTAAATATTTTTTATTTGACAGGTTTACGTAATGCATATTCGACCAACCGTATGAAGTAAAGTTGTACCTGTAATCGACCAACATTATTTTCCATCGGCATAATAATTAATATCAATTGACCCTTAATCTCGAAATGTATTGAAGCACGTCCAAGGAATCTTTCAATCTTTGTCACCCAAATTAAATGAAGGCCCTTTTATGTTTACGAAAGGAAATTAACAATCCTTTGTCTTGTCGAAGACATTGTTAGGTTTCCTCCGCTAGGTGGAGCCCTCGGTTAAACAATAGTGCTTAGTGTAAACACAAAAGAGATTTATATTTACCTTAAATTCATAATGTAAATATTTTTTTGTCTGTTTTTACTTTAATTTTTTATTATCGAAACACTATTTATACCTCCTTTTTTTGTCTACGTACTTAAAAAGTGAAACAATCTTGGTGTGAATCTTTGTCAAAAACCTCAGTTCAAATACAAAATGCGACAAAAATATGTAAAATTTCCCCACAAGCTTATCAGTTTCATCAGCGCTTGAATTTCATGGATTAAAAATAACATGTGTAGATTTAACTTTATATTTAAATAATTACTAACTCAAATCTAGCAATCAGATAACCTACAAAAACATTTTATTTAATAGCAACACAGACTCCTTTCCCCTTATTTCGCTTGGAATCGTGACAGAGAACCCGATACGTCCAATATCGCCCTCAGCGTTATTTATTGACCACCTGTAGTTTCAACTTATCAAATATTAATTAACTTGATGTTTATTACTCTATTTGTCGTGTAGCTTTATTAATTATATCGATGTATTTATTGGTTCACATGGGTACAACACTAACTGTGCGTGTTATTGAAAGATTAAATCTGATTAGTTAAAGGATGATTGTGGATATAATAAGTACAGTATGTTGTTATAAAGTTCACTTTTATTTTTGTCGTTAGGGTAAAAATAAGACCTTGTAAGGACCCTGTATTTAAGGCTCCGCGGTCTGTTCGTGCTTTTATCACCATACTTATCTCATGAATTGTGATAGATAAATAGGCAAAATTTTGCAGAGATGATGATGATGATGTAGTAAGGTTAGGTTACGCCATTATAGCAATTAAAATTGAAGATAAGGAAGGTCATCATTTTGTTATTTTTCTTTGCGAATTAATTTGATTTGCTATTATACAGCTGTTATTCATCTTTAAAAATAATGATATACAAATTAAAATGCCCATCAGTCAAAAAAAGGCCGGCTACTCATTCCATAAACCTCTGCTATTAAATGAAGTCTGTTTCACGACCAACTTACCACATTTTTAACCCTCAACGAAGTTACTCAATATTTATTTCAATATTTCATGTACCTGTTGCGTTCTCCCGAGAAAATGAAACAAATAAGGCAGAATCGACTATAATGCCTTCAAATAAGGTTGAAACTTCTATTACTGATTTTGTATTGGTAAAAAACTTCAGCGAAGTGAAACATTGAGAGTAAATCCAATTTCGTGATACATCAAATGATATGACTTAATATATCGAAGGGTTTCAGCATATTTTTAAGGCACCATCCACGTTATTGCGGCTATATGCGTAACCAAAATGACATCATTATATCCGCCATATTTACTTATTTAACCTACATGTACTACCACTTCTTATTCTATTTATTACTCATTTTATTACTATTTATATTGCCGTCCAAAAATATAAAAAACACACTTATGGCAGACTTATAACAAATGAATTACCATACTATAATCATACAACCTACGCACGCCAATATACATAATCATATTTAGACTTTTCCAAACAAAAAATAAAAATATAAAAAGAAACAAAATATTCCGTCACTGCTTATTAATAACAGCCTATAACTGACTTAATGGTGATCGTATTCCTGTATTTTCGTAACATTATTCGTTTGTTTGTCACCCGTTGCCATGGCAACCTGTTGATCCTGGACGGTTTACGATCAGCCATTTATTGTCACAAGTGTCAAATGCGCTATAAAGGTACGGAGTCGACGTAGAACGCAATTACTAAAGTTTATGATGATAGGTTTCATATTTGTAGAGTAGATGGTCGTAGTCATGTTTACTGGTGTTTTCTGTGTGCTTGTTTGTTTTTACATGACTGTGTAAAAAAACTCCAATGTAGGAAATTTCTATGTAGGTTCATATAAACTGTAATAGTTTCATTATAAATGTTGTTAATAACAACCTCACCACTGACAACGTAATTTACAGACTTAGTATAGTATGTCGTATAGTTGACATTTTTCTATTGTCTTGAAATGTTTCTATTCCTTGTAGCTAACAAGAATTTAATCGTGAGGCATTTGTGGACTATGAAAAAAGTAGTCGGCTTTTTTTTATTTAAAATAAATCAAAAATATTTTTTACTCTCTAAAACTTTAATTTCCCAGAAATATATGTACATACAACAAGACTGTAGAACTAGAATTTACGTAACAATATCATCATCATCCAAACTTTAATTGTTGAGGTATAAATTATTTTCCTAGATTGATTTACAACCTGAAGATTTACAACTCGATCTAAACACATAAAAATCTATCTTTGAATCGGAACAAATCCGCTAATGTCGTTGGAATGCGGAGATAAATATATCCAACCTAAGAATTTTAAAGAGAATTGTGGAAGAGAGACGCCGATATAGACTGTGTATTGCTGTCTTGCTCTCACAATTTCAATGGTCTTACTTAGAGGCGGTAGTAGGACACCTGTTATGTTACAAACGTTTGATACAAAACTATTTGTTTCCGATCACAATAAAACTTGTGACGTAACGCCTTACACGTGTAGGAAAGACAAGCGAAGAACACGACTTGAAATGGACAGGGCAGACGGTTTGAAATGCGATGAAATTGTAAGGAGTATATTTTTTTGATAAATCTAAAATGAGAAAACTGAATTGTGTCACATGATTTTGACGGTAAATTTCGTGACGCTGATCCATATTTAAATGGTACAACTGCTTACTCACGCCTATGTATTGGGATCGTCCGACTAGTTACAAACCCAACCGGTTCATAGCGAGGCGATCTCGATAATAAGCGTGTGTTAGCTGTTTAAATATTAACGGATGATTGTTTTTATCCGACACACTCTTAAAAATTCAGGTATGTGCAGGTTTCTTCACAATATATTCCTTCATTGATTTCTTCGAGCTATGATTAATTAGTTATACGCATAAGAATTCGAATACAAATGACTGCATATTTAGAGCTTTTACCTTGGCAACTTGGCGTTCAAAGACAAGGCTATCACTGCTGTTAATGCACTAGTTTATCGTAAATTTAAAAACAAAACACAACCAACATTTCCCCTTATCCATTCTTGATCATAAAACTAAACACACATACCAAAGCAATCAGTAAAGGTCGTATTGCTTGTCTAGATGTGAAGATAACAAATGACGTAGGCATCGTCGTAACAATTCAAACGGCTCATACCTTCGTAATGGCCAGTCATCAAGTTTATAATGGGACTAATTATTCAAAGTGAATGTAGGTTACAGGTATGTAGACTATCCTAATAAAACCATACGTTTGATTATAGCTGTTCGGTTTTGGTTTTAGGTAAAGCTTTGATTGAATGGAATTATAAACAAGGATTTTTGGATACCTAGAAATCTGAGACAATCGATGACGTAGTAGGGAGATATTTTTCCTTGAATTATGTGCGAGTGTTCCTTGACACTGTTTCTAGAGGTTTGTTTAAAATCGGTGAAGAATAATAGAATGCCTGCAAAAAACGGTCAAATGAGAATATGTATTAATTCATCTATTATTTCAGTCTTTGTCATAATTGCCAAAGATGATGTGTCATATCTACATTGACATGAACATCCATAAATGTTAAGATCCTTGTACGTGTGATCATGTTTCTCGAGATCGCGTAAATCAATGTAATTGACATTAAATTATATGTACACTTGAGACCTAACGACTCCAAATGACTTTGAATATAAACCTAAGTTAAGATGTTTTGAATGTCTGTCTGTTGTCATTTTACTTCAAAGTTTCCGAAACATGAAAATCCGTTACAGTATTTTATTTTCAAACTGCGATCCATGAAGAAGGGTGTGTCTGTGCGTCTATCTGTGATAATGTAACACTTAAACGAGGAAATCGATTTGGATGCAGTTTTTTTAGTTTTGTTATTTTTTGCTGTTCGCAATGACTATCACTGTCGCACAACTATCATACAAGCAACACCAGAAAGAGACAAACAAACTATATGCTAAATAGTACTTTTACCGGTACTCGGATTAGGTCGTATATTGCCTTAGCATACATAATCTTGGAAGAGCCATTTGTTTTGAAAGGATAATCCGACCTCCGTGAAGGGCCAAAAATCTTAATGCATTAAGCAAACACGTTAACCCTTTTACGGCATAAGGTGGGGGACTATACGTCATAGCAATCCGCTTTCCTTCTGCATAAATTGACTTTTGGTATGACATTTTTATTTTAATTGTGCTTTTAACTTTTTGTATGATTTTCGAGGCTTTCGTGTCTCGGTTTAATGATAAGAGGGTTCGCATCTAAGGCGAAATCGTTTTGTGTATCTTACTGGGCGTTTTAACATTCAATTCTTGTAGATTTTCGATTGTTTTATCTATGAATCGTGTTGTGTAAGTGAGCGCGACTTTAAATATTTTGTAAGAGGAATAAATTGAGACAAAATTGTATTATCTCAAATTCGCCTTAAAATGTATCCTAGATAAATAAGTAAACTCTATTATTAGGAACTAAAATAAAGTCCCGGCACGTTTTTCACCGAATTACCTCTGTTAATGGGACCTTTCGAACTTGTTCATAAATGAGTTTTGATTTCTGGTATTTCTAATGTTTACTTCTGTATAAGTAGCTCAATTTCAGTATTAAGGATACGATTTATCTGTTAAGGATAGGTTTTGACACGTAAATAAGATTTTTTATCACTATAAGCGGGAGCTGTCTATTTGGGAAAAACCACTTTAAATGGCAGAAAATCCGCGGCTCCCTGATATATTGTTGTTGACAAGGCATCAAACATTTCAGCAATGTATGTAACTAATACGGGTCATGAGATACAGCTTGGTGACAAACGTACAGACTGATAATACGATTCATTTTTGCGATCCCTGCCCGGCACTCTAAATAAAATTATTTTCGTCTGCCACTTACTCTATATTCAAACCGACAGAAGGCAAGTAATGAAATAAATTCAAAATCATTTTCCTCGTCAAATAATTTTCCTTAAATACATCTGTTTTCTCATTTCGTACATCGTTTTCCACTCAGTTTATCACTCTGCCCTACGTTTCTTGCCTAATACGACGTTATATCTAAGCTGGCAACATTTCAAAACATCCTTATGGCGCTTATTATCATTATTTTGTACTTTTCCTTTATTTTAAAATTACGCGAATACGTTTCCTACGCCCTGAGGTGGTTTTGTTTCTTGAATCGCTTTTATCATAAACCGTTGTTTCATACTTCATCGGCTATAATACAGAATGTTACGATACAAATACATATTGTGTTTCGCGTCTGAGAAATAAGTACATTAGTTCCTGCGTGAGAGAAAAAAACACGGAAAATAAATAAAGGAAAACTGTATTTTGGCCGTTTTGATTCGATAAAGTTATTATTCTGACAGTGACATAATTAAAGTCAGAAAAATTGTACTGATTTAGAATAGATTTCTAATCTTAGTGTGTTCGTGTGTAGCAGCTAAGAACGGAACACTAATGGTAAGGCACCGATCTCTGTCAGTCTGCCGTCAGACTACGTATCACATGAACCGTTACAGCCAGAGAGTTGAAATCATGGTGCTGTCTTCCGATTGACACTATAACAAAAAATAATAAAAAGACAATCGAGGTTCAGCATCGGTTGATATTTAGGTACATACAAAAGTTTTAAGATGACCAGTTACATTGAAAAGATGTTGGTCTTTTTGCGTTATTTTACGAATCCCTTAGTGTTGCAAGTTCATCTCGCACTATGGGTTTTTATTAAAATATCAGCATATATTTTACAATAAATAATGAATAACACTACAAACACAATTAGATGTTGGTACTTTGCCATATTTGAATAGTTACCAAACATTGTCGTTATAAAATTAATCGCACTGTTTGTGGTTTAAACATGGTATACCTTTTGTATATTACTATAATAATCCCACAATAGTTTGGTTTCAGTTATACCGGCGTGAATAATATTTCATTGCAATATGGTATACAAATATTGTAAGCAAAATATTATGTTCATATTGCCCATTGTAGTACAGCATCTGATAAAGATAATAATAGAAAGAAATATGCGGTTAGAATGGTGGCCAAGACAAAGCAAAAGAAGCTTCGGTCGTCCGGGAGCAAGATGGGTCGATGACATAAAAATGATGATATTCATATTGATTTAAATTTAATTTTTGTCATCCTTATTCCATTCTCTCGAGTTTATAAAGCACCTATAAATGATGAACATCAAACCTGAGCGGACCAATAAGATTGGCATTACAAAAAAATAAGTGTGTAATAAAACACGTCAGTCCCTTATCTATAGAAGGTAAGCCCAAATACATTAGGTCCGTAAGTAATGCTCAAATAGAAAAACACTTTCCAACAATTTGAGTGGACAAGCAAAAACAAAAAACCCTCATATTTATTACCAAGAACAAACTAAGCTTTATAAAGTAATTTTAGTTAGAAAACTTTCCTCGGACCATTTGATACTTATTTAGATTTACTTAATAAGAAACTTTCGTAAGAACTATTCCATTTTAAGGGTCCAACTTCGTTATGTTGTATGGGTTTATCGACATCAAAGTTCAAGACAAATTTGTTTTGAAATAAATTAAATTTCTGTCTTAAACATAGTTTATTTAATAATAGACGCAAATCATCCCAAAATCCATTCTCAAATATACATTTTGACATTTGAGAAGATTGATTTTAAAAGGATTCATATATTCGTAACATAATTCAAAGACACAAATTCAACATAAAGAATATTTGATTTAAATAACAACCCTACCAAAATGAATATGAGAGCTGACGAAACGAAGAAATTACTTTACGAAAACTCGCATAATGAAGTATGGAATACCTTTACAAAATATACAAACATAAGCCTCTCATTTACCGTCCAATCAGAATGCCTGAAACGCTCCTGAAGTTCTCCTGAATCCCTCAAGTCCCCAAAATGGATTAGAGAAGATCTCTTTAACAAAATTACTTCTAACAAGAGCTTTCCCGTTTTTTAATCCTCACGACTGAGTCGATTAGAGGTGGAGCGTTGAAAACACCGGTATATTGCCTCAGAGAAAGATTATTGAGCTAACAGGTTATAGAAAAATAATTTTACGGATGGAGGAATTTTAGTTTAGAAGTTTTACTCGAACTACAGCTGAATGCGACATTTGTATTTTTCATTGGTGTTACATAAATAAAAATAAGTTCGGGTATTAAGCGCGAGGGTTCTCTAGGTGACAGAAAACCCTTTTTACTCCATAAGTAGCGAACCCTAACAATACTATTTTTTGAGTGCAAATATGTGTTTTGTAATTATCACATTAAAAATACAATAAACATTTGCCTATTACATTACGGCTGCGATTAATTAAATTATTCAAAAATTGCTTAATAATTTAATAGCTTACTGAAACACCAAATACACGATATAATTACATATGTACCCCGAACAGGGATTGGCGGTTAGATGGTAAGATTACATCACGATAGGCCTAACCTCAGTGTGTTTACTTAATTACTTACTGCACGCCAAGTTTGCGACAGACTGAGAAATGTATTTGAAATAAATACTTTATGACATGCGAAAATAAAATCAGTTAAAAATTACGTTGATTGTTGCAGTTTAAAATTCTGACTTTTTGTTTAAGTCGTAATATTTTCACTAAATCATTGGAATATAAGTTTTTAAATTCAAAGTGGTAAAAAGTTCTCTTGAAGATATATTAAACAAACCAATACAAGAGAAATGCGCTGAATTCCTACTGCTACCTGTCTACAAAACCTTGCCACACCAGATCTGGCACTGAGCTTATAAGACGTTACGCGAAAATATACATTAATACAATCACAAGAAGCTCTAATTTAGAATACAAGATTTGATTCAAACACAAATGCATAGCAAGTAAAAGGTAATATGTTCTAACAAGTCATTGTCATTAAGATTTTTCCTTGCAAGTCGTTAAATCAAGTTATGGGTCCTGCACCTGCCACTTTAATGGGTCACGGCTTCCATAGTATTATTGCTACGTTCCCCTTTTCAGAGAACCGTTAATCAAATTTTGAGCCCCAATTCAATTACTGCTGATTATATTAAATTTTAAATCACCTAGAGGCTCATCTCATTTGTCCGGTAACGATGAAAGCCGTTTGTCAAAATTTCAAGAAGACAATTATTGAACAAATTTAAGATAGATAGATTATTCCTTATTGTACACTACATGAATTCGGATTTGATAAATATAAATACTTGCATGGTACCACAACGCACGATCTTATCTCTAAAAGCGATCTTTAACACACAACCTTTGACTTGACTTGACTTAAAGTCCTATGTCCCCTAGATGGGGCAGAGGGCGTCCACAGAGGTTCTCCATCTCGATCTGTCTTGAGCTTCATGCTTCGTCTCGCTCCACGTCATACCGATGCTCACAACCTTTAGACGGACCAAATACTGTAGGAGCGACATTTATACAAAAGAAATGAATTTTTGATATCAATTTATTTCCATTTTATTAAGTCACAATTTATGGATTATCTTAACTGACTACCTATGCGTCTACCACCGCGCCTTAAAGTAATATTAAGTATTATGGTTTTTAAAACGTGATAGCGCCAAGAACGGCGTAGAGCGGCATCTCTCTTCCACACAGAAAACCAAATTATTTTTATTGTCGGTAGAAGATACAAAAGAAGTACAAACCATATAATGAAGTGCCAATAAGAGCCATTCAAATGTAATAATAAAAACCTCGCCCTCAAGACTTAATAACCAAAATAATCTTCCGCAAACATGATGAACGAAGACATTATCATAATCAGTACATGTACTTTCGGCGAAGCATCAAGTACGCTTACCGCAAATTGCCCTCACGCCATAAAACAGGTCAGGGTGGGTCGCAGCTACGGAACTTAGAAAAGTAGGAAGTTCACAAATATTATTTCTTTAATTTATACGTCTTCCACATGAACATATGTTCAAAGGCCATCTGAGGCATTATCGGAGTACAGAAGTTTTGGTATCATCTCTAAAAATGATATAATAGGAGTTGAGGAACAATGAAGAAAAGAGAGCCGCTCTATGCTGTGTGGTGCAATTGTCACGCTTCCACGTTCGATCCGAAAATTATCGCCAAACTAACTTTACTTTCCGATATCAGATTCTTGATTATTTTAGGACAACGAAAAATACGCAAATGCATAGTTTTTGAAGTTTAACAAATAGAAAATGACGGCAGAAAGGATAATACCCCTTGAAGACAATAAAAATATCTCGATATATAAAATCATTTATTTGTAATTCGACAGCTTCGTCGTTGCCAGTACGTAGACTGTGCCAATTCCTCCTACTTCTCTATTCCGTGGTCACAACCAATCCCAAGTGTTTATAGCACCCTTTAATAGATCCCCCAGATCGCTCCAGATGAAAACGTTTCAGTTTGATAGCTCGTGTTGACTGGACCTGTGCAATGTTAATTATTCGACGACTTGATTTTACGATCGCGTTTCGAACGATACTGGCTGACTTTTATTAGTTTAATTTATTCTATTGTTTTGATATGTTGTGTTTTATTTGAATTCCGAACACCTGTTGTGGATCTAGACAACTCACTTGGCTGCTGATTTTTTTCTGTATTTGAAATTGTGACGTTTCATTTATTGCTGGGTTGACGTAAGTCTAGGATTCATGAACCTATATTCAACAGGTATACTCTACGTACTCTAAAAGACTTAAGATTCTTTATTGCCTCTTGTATTCCAAAGTTAAAAAAAAAAACTGCCCGAACTTTATCTAGGTCACATCATTAATGTCTTTTTTAGTCAATTAACTGTCAATAAATTACCAGGTATACCAGGCACAGTTACTTTCGTATATTTAACAAAAAACAAAAGTGTCAGCAAAAGATAAACAAAGCTCATCTAATTTCAATCAACAAAAAACAATACATAGCAACAATTCCCAATTTGACAAGCTTCATAGATACCTAGAGAGCAACGTCGCAAAGCACTCAGAGAGGCTCTCAACGATTGCGCAGAGTAAACAACCAATAAACCAGTGATGGATAAAATAGCCCCCTTATAAATGTGATTATAGGATAAGAGGATACAAAATGAATTGATCAAATTCACTAAGAAAGTTCTCTAGGAAAATGTTGTTGACGTCTGCTATTCGATTTTTGGTTTACTTAGTTGTTTTAGGCTTGTGGTACACAGCTGTGTATGTGTAGGTGCGTACGTGTCGTGTCTAGTAGAATTTTCGTGTTGTTTCGTTTATGGGGTTTTCGAAGGGTGATAGGTGATAATGGGACCTTATCTTTAATATTAAATTGTACAGGCGTTCGTCAGTCTATCTGGCTATCAAAGAAATCAGTAGGATGTAGGTGTAGGGGTAACGGATACTTACTTACTCCGTTGTCTCAGCGTCCCAAAATGTAAGACACATTTTGGGACGCTGAGACAACGAAGACGGCCTCTGAACCGAGAGAGCACTAATCTGGTATCATCAGCCTAGCCTTTTCCGATGATTGATTGCTGGTCCAAAAATACAAATAGATCAAGTGCGAGACACTCAGGATTCCCACGAATTACAGCTCCCTAGCTCTCTCAAGGTCCATGATGTCCGGAACCTTGTGTACGGAACCCAAAAAGATAAGATTCACAAAGTTACTTTTCTTTAAGTTTGCAGGCAATAAAAAATATTCTTTGATTATCTTCTTTCAAGTTTGGTAGTCCAGCGCTAACCGCGTCTAGGTAAAGAAAAAATTATTTCGTTACTAATTATGTAATGATTTTTTACCAAACCATTTTTAACTGTAAATTTTAAATGTACATAACTTCACACGGAACCCTTCCTATGCGACTCTGTCTTGTCACCGGTTTTCGGGTAACCACTGACAGTTATTGGTTTTCGAGTAACGTTGGGTTAGATCCATGTTTATTTTGCTTATCGCTAACGTAAATTTTCCCTGTTTTTTCGCAATAGAAATAAGCTGGAGATTTGTTAATAAAATCTCTTAAAAAATAAGTTGTGTATTCACTTTAATTAGCATTGTATAACTGGGATTTCTTTAACGTGGGTTTTGATTAATTGAATAGCGATTAAAATCTGCCACAAGCTGTAGCAACAAGAAAACTAACCAACCTGTGGTGCTACTCCGTGGTTCACATAAGTATGGAATATAGTGAAAAAAAAACAAAAGATAGTGGCCTCTACTGAAAAACATCTATCATATTCTTTACTAAACCAATGTTGTTACCATTTTCGGTCCATACATATGAAATAAATCTTTATACTAACTTAACAGAGAGCTTAAAATACAACCCTACAATCAGACTATCCAATAATCGATACTGGGTTTAATTAGTCTAAAACAAACGATTCCGGTTCACTTGTTTCCGTATTTGCGTATCTCGATTGTCTTAGATAAGTTCAATATGTTCGAATGTAAACAATAAGTAGGGTTGTCTCGAGTATTTTTTGGAAAATGAACACTATGGACATACTATAAAAAGTGTTATTTACAAAAAAACTGATTTAAGTTTGATGAAAAAATTAAAACAGAGCGGCGTATGAAAATCGACGAATTCGTTTAATACAATCCGAAGTATGAGGTGACCAAACAAATAAATTGAGACAATTTGGAAACCTCCTCCTAGATGAAGTTGGTTCAAAAATATCTCCACATAACTATAATTAAACTAAGCAAAGCTGACATGACTCAAGTTTTCATAAAGTGAATCAGGTAGATAACCTCCTCCTGACTACTAAGATACACCTTGATAAATATTCTAACTCTGACTTTCATACGCATAATTTAATCTAAAAATTCCGCAATAAATAACCAGGAATATGAGGCTTGTGGACTAGAAGAGCCGGTTACCATGACAACGTCAGATTGAATGCCTAACAACCCTATCCGATCGATGTACATGAGGCAACAGGTCCCTGTCATAGCAACCAACTAGAACGTACCTACTCTGTACTCCATCCTGTAATTTCATCCGTTTTATAGACGATATGTTTGAGTATGAATAATTGAGAGAGCGCTCTAAATAATTAGTATAAGTTTTAGTTCGCGTTTCAATTAAACAAACGTCGTTCATAAGTTTAACATTTTGGCAACTAATTTGATGGGTTTTTTTGGTATTAAACTACCTTTTTCTACAAGCTAAGTTATACAACAATATTTGACACGCTTTTGAAAAGCTGAAAATCTACTGTATCTTAATTGCTTTATACTAAAATAATGTTAATAAGGCGTGAGCCTCGCTCAATCTCGCGTGACGTAAAACGTTAACGCACTCTATATTAGTCAACGGCTTTTGACGTCATGGCTATCTTTATCGTAATACTTTTGCATCTTTCTGATTTTATACTAAATATATAAATAAGTTGGTAAGCGTATATCTCAAGAATGGATGGACAGTTCGGTAATTTTTTGGTATTTTCTTTAAGGTCCGCGGAAGGTTTTAATACTTAAAAGAAATAATTAAAGGAGGGTAATAGAGAAGGGGTGGGGTCCAGGCTACATTTTGTCCCGGCATTCAAAAGAAAACGGGAGTCAACACGCGCTGAAAACTGAAGTCCACGCGGAAGAAGTCGCGGGCAACAGTTAGATTAAAATAAATTTAAAAAAGTTCTTTTATCATTACAAAGCAGTACTAAAAAGTTGCTCTACTTCCTACAACTTCGACACTTCAAAACTATTTACTCTACATAATATTCATACTCAGCCGCCATACTTCTACTCGCTTTGTCGGATTCTTGTTTTAATGACTTTCTCGAGGATGCTGTTTTCCTTTGACGTCTCTCCGTACTGGATATGAATATCACAACTAAATAGTTGGGAGTTTAAAATTGAATGAATAAATTCCGGAGCAATTTAAGTGATTACTACGTATGTTGAGTTTGAAATGTTTGTCGGTGAATGCTGTGAGGGATATTTTATTAGAGTTTTTTAAATGTTCTGTTCGCTGTAAGTTGTGTAAAAAGTTGTTAGATAGGATTTTTGCAAGCTAAAGTTTTAATTAGACGTACTTAAACAATGTAGTTAATGATTATATTCTTATTAAATGTTTTGGAAAAAGCTTTTTTGACTGAGTTTGTAAGCTAAATAGAAAATAAAATCCTAAGTTTTTTTTATATTGATTTGTTTTTTTCCTAATATTATTTAATTACAAAACAAACAAACCACACTTCAAAATCGCTCTCCTCTAACCTCCACGTACCCGTTATTATTACATATTAGCATTACAAGTTACCAAGCATTACTTCGAAACTACAGTCAATTAAGACATTAAAACTATGAACATGTACATACATAGCACGTAGTATACGGTTCCCTATAAAACTTATCAGACTCACACCGAGCTCTAAATACTTTGACCTCCAATTACTATCAGCGGAACGACACGTAATCATGTTATAAGTTAAGAAGATTAAGTTTTTTTTTTCTCTGTCACTCGTATTTTTACCTTTTTACAAACAAATTTTAATTTATTATAAAAAATCGTTTGCTGTGTGAATGAGGATATGAGTTAATTAAAATGAAAATTAAATTAAATTTTGAAGTTACATGATCGATTGAAATTATTGTTCTTTAGAATTATTATTACTTTTGAGATGATCAATATTTATGATATAATCAAGATAATATGATCAAAGCTTGCTAGTACAGTAACATACACCATATGACTTTTTTAAATATTAACAAACCATTGAAAAGTAACACTTTCCATGGTAAAAAGGTTACAAAACTAGATTCCGTTTACGAGTAACTTCATAACGTTATAAATTATTAGTTCCTGGATACAAAGTTCAGTTGCAGTCAGGTCAATATCTCGACGACCGGCTCGACTTTAACTTTTTAAACTCTTCTATAAAATTCTCAATAACTTCAAGTCAAGTGTATAAACTTTCTTTAAAAATCATGAGTTTGAACCACAGGGTTGAGAGTCGCTGACAAAGTTTGGTTTTGAACTGGTGACAGATTTTCTATTGTAGCATTATGAACAGGGGCAGATTTCCCCGTTTAAATAAAAAGGGTGACAAAATATAGAAAAGTAGTTTTTTTTTTGCGAACGTTTTCCTAAACCCAATTGGATTGTGGAAAACTCTAAATATGTGTATGTACATAAAATAAGCATTCCATAAAGAAAATACGTGAAATATCCCCATTTTCATTTATTATAGTCTTTTTAAATTTTTTAACGCTTTATGCTGCTATGAATGGTAAGAGGCTATTTTTCTGTAGTCTAAGGCAGAAAACGTTTCAAATATATATATATATATATATATCCTGGGACAACTCACACACGGTTATCTGATCCCAAGCTAAGCAGAGCTTGTGTTATGGTAACCAGACAACTGATAAACTTACTTATATATTTCTAAATACATACATATTATAGATAAATTACACCCAGACACCAGAACAAATGATCATGCTCATCACACAAACATCTGTCCTGGGCGGGAATCGAACCCACGACCTCCGATGTAGCAGTCAGGGTCACTAACCACTAGACCAACAGGCCCGTCAAATCAAATCAAATCCGTCAAATCCGTCCCTGGTAACGAACATTTGCATATCACTAGGGATATCTCTGTTATTTCCTTGCTATTTCAACGTATGAAAATGAACGAAAAACAAGCTGTAAATGCCTCTGCTGGACAGAGCTTCTTGTCATGGTTCGAAGTTGTTTAAAACAATTGATGACCGCGCTAGCGTACTGCGCGTCAGGCATTCCAGATTAAAAAATCTAAATCTATGTTTGCTCAAGATGTATTCAACCTCCTTGTCAGTAGCAGCTGACAGCTTGTCAGTAGTTCCCTAGAATTGGTAGCAATATAGTGGTCACTGCCTTAAAAAGGGTTAAAATACCAAATTGAAAGCGTAAACATTGCAATCAACTATAAAAGTATCAAAACACAACACAAAACTATCAATATAGCCTCAAACAGTTTAGTACGTCACGCTGATCCGACGCGCGATTATCGTTTACTCCTATCGTTGGCGCGGTTATGTTCCCCAGTAACCCTATCGTGCGGCCCAAGCGGTAATCGACATGTTATGTTAGACGCTTTTTGTTGTCATCTGAGATAGGGTGGAAAGTAAAAGGAGGTTTTGTTTATTTTGGGGTGTTTGCTGGCACTGGAGTTAGTGGATGAGGTGGTAAAACTTCGTGTGTGTTTGGATGTTGAAGGTCATTCTGTGTGTCTTCGTTTTTCATTTAATTATACCAAATTTTAAAGTTGTTTTCTTCACTATGATGTATCTTTAATATGCAACGATTTACTTACGCATTTTCATCAAAATTGTCCGGCTCGTTTTAGACCCAACCGGAGTCCTTAATCATGAGGTGACTTGGCTGTAGGATCGAACCAGTTCAACTGGCATAATATGTTTTTCCACTGTTCTTCTTTATCTTATTCAAAAATGTTATTCTTGGCCTTCCCCCTTCCTTGTCACTTCAATTTGAGCCAAAAAATTGGCTATTAAATGATGTAACGGTTTACTCACGCGTATCGTATTTTATTTGAGCAGACGCGGCGGGATCGCGAGTCGAATAGTTCGACTCGCGATCCCGCCGCGTCTGCTCATGATTAAGGACTCCGGTTGGGTCCGAAACTAGTCGGGCTACCCCGATAAATACGCGTGAGTAAACCGTTACATCATTTAATAATGAATCATTCTCACGACAGTTACTATCAAAAAATTGGCCTTTGATAGAAAGAAATAGAGGTTACTACAACTGCCTGGCACACAAATATTATACATGTACTGGTTTAGCAATTTAATTTACTTCAATTTTATACCTTAACTGCTTCGCTCGCGTACTTAATACCGTCCGGCGCTCAACGCTTCTATTAAATAAACTCTCTTTTATTTTACATTGTAATAACTAAATTGTTTTAGTTTACATGAACTAAAATGTTTACGTTGCTTTAACGGTTTATGCTTCCAGTTTATTTTGAGAGCGGATTTGTGTGTTTTTAGATTTTAGCTGGTAGATTAAAACGACGGTGATTATAATTATGGATTATCTGATATTCATTTGATACTGAAATTTCAAAAATGTTTTACGTTAAGCACATTTAGATATTTTGATTGTAATGGAAGTTTTATTGATATCGTTATTTGGGTTAAAGTTTTTCTGTAAAAGGTATGGATATTAAAAATATCAAATGAAAGGTAGAGCCATAGGTACCAAAAAAAAAAACATGATTCATACATTACAAAAATCCGTTTTTTTTATACCACTCAAAACTACGCGCTATACAAATACATACGCAACTGTAAAATAAACAGTGCGCAAAACTAAATAAACAAACAAACGAGTTATCATGTGTAGTCACAAACAAACACAAATAAAACATGCAGCGGTAACAAATCTAAAATATAAATAAAATAAAACATCGATCAGACACTATTTTCATGAATCTGTAACGAAGTTAACATACTATTCCTCCAATTTCCACGTCCAGTGTTCACGTCAAAATCACACGATCACAACTCCATGTAATATAATATATTATTTCGTTCAGTTAACTTTTTATTTAAAAATATATGTAGGTATATTATAAATATTACACGGTTAGCTTAGTGGTTGAGGTAACCACGCCAAACCCACTGTACGCGACGTGTCGTGGGTTCGATCCCCGCGTAAGACAAGCTTTTGTGTTATCAACGAATGCTTGCCCTGAGTCTGTGTGGACATATCATCGGTGGATTTACTAGTATCGATATCAGTTAGAACAACAAAAAGTAGGTATCACTAGCCTTTATACCTCCCACTATTGGGCACAGGCCTTCTTCCATTTAGGACACGCTAGCTAAAGCGGATTTAAATAAATAAATAAATGCGGACAACATCACATACATTGTTCTTAACCCAAAGTAAGTTGCGAAAGCACTTGTGTTATGGAATTCAGATACAAAGAAGGTACCACAAACACCCAGACCCAAGACAATGTAGAATTTGAATTTTTACATTGACCTGACCAAGGATCGAACCCGGGACCTCAGAGTTAGCGACACCTTGAAACCGGTACGTACGCCACTCGCTATATTATAGGCGAGAAGTGAATTGTTCTTCATAATTCGTTGTCGCCAATAAGTTACAGTTGACATATCAAGCATATTATTATATACAGCATATGCCTATTTTTTCTCCTCAAATGTATACATTATCATATTTCCTTCCAAATAAATCCCGTGTATAGTTTCCAAGAATTTCAAGCGTCTCCATAGTTTATATACTCGAGAACTTCATCACAAAATGAAGGACACAGTATTTACCGAACAAAACGAGTGCTTCTTGGAATTGGAAACGGATCTAAACGGATTTCACAGTAAATCTTCAGATTTCATTGAATATTGAATAAATTGTTCCTTGAGATTCTGTTCTTGAATCGAAGCCTTTGTGTCTTATAAATGAAAGACTCGATTTAATATAAAAGGTAGATTAAAAAACAAGTAAAACAGCTACTAAGTAAAAAATAAATTCCGAAATGTGTTTATAATAACTATCGTGAGACTGATTCATTATTAAATGATGTAACGGTTTACTCACGCGTATTTCTCGGGGTAGCCCGACTAGTTTCGGACCCAACCGGAGTCCTTAATCATGAGCAGACGCGGCCGGATCGCGAGTCGAACTGGTCGGGCTACCCCGATAAATACGCGTGAGTAAACCGTTACATCATTTAATTCCGTAATGTGGTATAAGAGAATAAATACTTCTTTCAAAAACCATCTTTTCATACATAATACACATATACATTAAGTCACAAAAATTGTTCGTATTATAAACGTGACGTCTCGTAACATTTTTGTTGGAAAATGTGCGGAAAAGAAAAAGTTTTATCACTCCTGAAGAAATTCTTACAATCCGCGAGTATGACAGACACGTTTTATTAAAATACTTTGGGAAACTTGTAGCAGGTATCGAGAGGAAAATTTAGCGTATTTCAAAGGTTAATATAATGTAGTCACAGGTATTTTATGAAGTAAGCCTGTTAATTCTTTTGGATACAGATACAAATAAAGGTTTGTGGATTGCAATTGAGGATGTCATCAATTCTTTTGAGGCTTGAGTATTCTTGCCGTGGCGGTTGTTCAAAGAAGATACAAGCAGATAAATAAAACATATAAACTAATTAAACGTATTTCTAAGAAAACGTCATCGGCCGAGCCTTTTCCCAACTATGTTGGGGTCGGCTACCAGTCCAACCGGTTTCAACTAAGTACCAGTGTTTTACAAGGAGCGATTGCCTATCTGACCTCCTCAACGCAGTTACCTGGGCAACACGATATCCCTTGGTTAGACTGGCTGTCAGACTTTTCAAGCTTCTGACTACCTGTAACGACTGTCAAAGATGTAGGAATGACAGCCGGGACCCACAATTTAACGTGCCTTCCGAAACACAACAACGAATTTCTAAGTAAGCTTATAATTATTTTTCATTCATTTAATCAGTGAATATCCGTACAAAAAACACATTAAGCGAAAAATCTAAACATGAAGAAACAATATGAATATAAAAAAAAATTCCTCGTAATAGTCAGAATATTCGTTTGTTAATTGAAATAAACACTTAACAATGCACAAACTAACATTGTTCACAATTCTAAAAACCTTTTAATTAGTTTCCTTGTAAATTAGTTGAGTAAGAAGACTCAGAAACAATCCACATTCACCACACTTCCAATAAACTGTGGTTTATTTATTACAACTGAAGCTTCAACAGGTGCCCGTCAGCTGTCTTATTATACAGCTTTTGACAGCTCAACTGTGCCAACCTTTTCTTGTTATGTTTCACACCAATTTTCGGATTTGAGAAATCATTTTTGATAGATTTTTTTTGTCCGGTATTTAGATGTAAGTAGCATATTTTCAGATTTGCGAATTATTATTATATAATAGTTTTTCCGAATATAATAATGTATTGAGATCAGATAACACAGAATAGGAAAGGAGTGGAAATATATCCATTAGTAAAAGACCTAGCCTTATTACTTACCTGGAATGTCGAACTGCTAGGCAAAAGGCCTCCTCACTCTTCTACCTCTTGTCTCTCTCAGTGACCAGTTTGGTAAGATTCGTCCAGGTCATCCCGATCCCCAATGATTAGTTGGTTAACACTTAAACGTTAATAATTGCCAAAATTAAAAGATACAGAATAGAAAATCCAAAATGCCTTATGTCGTTCTTGTATTTTAGACAGTTGTACAGTTCATGCCGCTGACTTCTTGATACATAACGACTCGCTTAGATGTTCCAATTTATAAAAGTTAACGACTTAATAGAATTAGTCTCAAGTACATACGCTCAAAATAAAGCTGACTAACGAAGAAGTCCGTGACCAAAAAATTGCCAAAAAAGGCGAACTAAAGTAATTTATATTTCATTTTGTCCAAGAAAATTAAAATGGGAAACCTCCTAACCGGTATATAATGAGAAAGTACTTTGGTATAAATTTGTAAGGATGTGATTGAATGCTTCTAAAGAGATTAGTGGCAGTACTGAGAGGCCTACCACTACCTTTAGGTCTAAAACTGTTGCAATTGTGGAAGCAAGACGGCATGCTAAAAGATGTAGAGTGGCATCTCTTTCACACAACTGCAATAATCTTAGTTTAAGGACGTTGTAGGCTCTTGGTGTATTATAATCCTGGCACAAATTAAATTATGGCTTTGTGACCCTCGTCACAAAGGCTGGGTTATAACTAAGATAATATGGCTATTTTCCTTTCAACGCGCTCACTGTCATTTCTCATCTACACTATAATTAATAGACTTATTTGAGTTGACGTTTGAGGGGCATTATATGAAGTCTATTTGCTATGACGGTTGTATTTGTAACACTTAATTAAATGGTCATGTGCGAGTCAGGTTCGTGTCTCTAAGAGTTCCGTACGAATAGTCTAAAGAAAAATATTTTTTCAACAGAAATCGTTTACCCACCAAACTTGCCCATTAACCTAGGATAACGGACAATTAGACAGACAGAATACATACTTCATAAGACTCATCTATCCCATGCTTAATAAAAATTGACCTGTACAGTAAAACCTCGCCTCTAATTACGTTTAGATCCATCAATCAACCTTGATAGATTGGTAATTAATAACATAATTACAAATTAATCCTTGCATAAACAAACTTGTAAAAGAAAATTAAACATCAATTCCGTCTCCAACCTTTTTAAAGTGTCTTTAAGAAAATGAACCCACTTAATTATAATATCTTTTTCTTTTCAAAAGCTTGCTGCTTGCTATAAAAGATAAAAAAACAGGGATATTGCGTTACAAATTTATTAGATGTCCAGTGTCGTGTTTATTTATTGAACGATGAGCTGTCTGTTCCTAAGTCTTTGTTACATTGTCAACACAGTTGGAAACTGTCTAGATTACCTAGGCACTATTCTTAGACAATTGTGACCCACTGCTGGGATAATTCTTCTCTCAAAGCGTCCCACAATCTTTTATTCAAACCCATCGCGCTGCTCGTGCTGCTCTCAGGTTATATATAAAAATATACTTCTATAGTAACCATCGTTAGTATGATTCATAATTAAATGATGCAAGGGTTTAATCATACGTATTTATGAGGACTGACTAGTTTCGGGCCCGACCGGAGTTTTCGATCATGAGCTAACGCGGCCGGTGGCGCGGCGGTGGATCGCGAGGAAAATGATTAAGGACTCCGGGTAAGTCCGAAAGTAGTCGGGCAATCCTGATTAATACGCGAAAATAAACCGTTGCATCATTTAATATAAAGTAATGCTAGAATGGTCGGACCAAAATATTTAGATTGATTTTAGAATGCAAGGCATTTAATTATGGAAACTAGTACTGTTGTAACAAATTGTACTAGTGAGGGAGTACATGCTAGTCTGTTATTTATCGAGTATTATTCTTAATCTATACTAATATATAAAGCTGAAGAGTTTGTTTGTTTGAACTCGCTAATCGCAGGAACTACTGGTTCAAATTGAAAAATATGTTTGTTTTGAATAGACCATTCATCGAGGAAGGTTTTAGGCTATATACCATCAGGCTGCGACTAATAGGAGCGAAGATACAATGGAAAATATGGAAAAACAGGGAAAAATATTTATCTTCGAGGGCTTCCGTTCAAAATTCCTAACTTATATCTTCTAACCACGTGGACAAAGTCGCGGGCAACAGCTAGTTAGTAATAATTATGTAGTTAGGAAGTAGTACAAAGAACGATAGTAAATATATATTACAACATGCCGTTAGATACAAACCTTGATATCGGCAATCGAGGAACTCTTAACGAAATTAATTAACTAGAGAATTAATTAAAATATATCTACTTCACGGTTTTAAGTACGTTGTGTAATTGATACTTAGTGTAATTAAATATTAACGTGTAATTACGTTACCCGTAATTTTACCTCGGACAAGGCTGTGTAGAAATAATCGATATACCGTGGGTTAGGAACGATAGAGAGATAGTACAATTTTAGAGTCCTGCATATAACCTCTATTTAGTTAAAGATTTATTGAACTAAAAGGATTGCAGTTTTGGAAGCGAGACAGCAATACACGGCGTAGAGCGACATCTCTTTTCCACATATTAATATAACTTCAGAATAAGTAGTAGGTCCGTTGTATGCCCTTGAGGGCTTCTCTTAAGGGCTAAAAAAGATAGTATTAATAATAAAGCATCTTTTAGAGTAAAAGAAGGCTTTATGTAATTCTTTAATATTTCTCGTGTTTAGGGATTTCAAATAATTGAAAACAAAATCTCTAATGTTTTACTAAATATCAGGTAATAATAAGTATTAATATTTTTACTTAAACTTTTAAAAATATCTAATGGTCATTAATGTTTCATAACGCCTTAAAAAGCCTTTGCCATAATAAAGTGCTGAACGATTTTCAGCCACGGTGACTAGAACCTATGAGTTATTTATCTATATTATATATGTCCTTAAATAATATATAAGTATGTTTACCAGCCAGTACTCAGAATATAAGCTCTGCTCAGTTTGAGACTAAGCGGTGTTGTGTGAAAGTTAGGGAATATTAAAAATACAAAACGCTGCGTAATACTCCCTAAGAGTCGACTATTCAACATACGCTTAGGTTAATTTAACCTTTAGATCTAAGTATTCAGAATATCAATAGAGAAATCAAAGTACTATTCCAATTTGCATGATTCAACTAATATGTCTTAATGGCTATAGCATAATAGCAATCTACCTACCTAATGTTTCGCTATTAAGACAATTTGCAGCGATTAGGATCAAAGACTGCACACATCGAGGAGTGGGTGTTAAGCAAATGGATTGTTTAGTAATTATTATTATGAGCTGTATAACATAAACGATGGGATAATTCTTCATTCGAGGGTAGTTTCCACAAAAAAACTGCAACACAATTAGTACTATTAAAGTTGTTCAGTTTTAATAAGAAACCGTACTACAAAATGGACGAAAGGAATGAAGTGTTCTTACAATATTTATTTAAGAACATAGACATCCAACCGCTTTCTAATAAAAATTACTGAGCCAAATTTGATGAAATAGAACCAAATGACATCTTTTCACTTTGAATAAAATCGGTTCATCCATTCCGAAGTTCTTATAATTACAAACCTCCTCCTGAAGGCGATAGAAAAACGTACAGAAAAGGAAAGCCACAAGAAGGCATAGTTTTTTTAACAGATTTCAGTATTTCTTCAAGAAGTTTATGGATCAGAATGATTGTATTTGTGTGGTTAACAAATGGCTTTTGCCCTGCAGCGGAATAATCAAACGCTGAGATTATTCTAATTTGTAATCTGCTGACTTAATTAACTATCGCCTGCCTTTGACAAAGCGAAACAAATTGCTTTGTTGCAAATATACTTGCTGTTTCAAAAAGACACCTGTAATTTATTCATAGTGATAACAATATTTTTTAAGCGTTTCTGCAAATATGTTGAACACTAATTTCACAATGAGTTGCAACGCCTTGTAAAGCGTACTTGATTTTGACCCTTTTTGCCAAAATGACGAGTTTCTATAAGTTATACGTATGTGTGTGTTATCGTAGCACTTGATTTAAGGAACCGTTATTAATTTTGGAAGTTGGGACTTCAGAGTTTTTATAGCTGTACATACCACATAGTGCACAGTAGCCATGTTTGATAAAAATTGTACAAAATGGCCTCCAAAAAATGGCAGCGTTGTTCTTATTTTTTTACAACTACCTAAATATGAGCATCAAATAAAAAGGCTGAAATAGGTAGGTAACGAGCTACGGTAATAAAATTCCACATGAGCTAAAGGTTTTTTTTTTACATAAAGGAGGATAGGTTTATTTTGGTTTCGTTGGCAGATCGAAAAAGTAGTGATGGATTTAATTTATTTATCAAAGAAGATTCTTCTTTATATCATATCCAGTTCGATAGAATAGAACGCGGGTGAAACCAAAGGGCTTAGCTAGTACAAAATGAACCACAAATAATAAAATTCTATGAAATCTTCAAGTCCCTGAACAATTGCTATTGTTGCGGAAGTTTGTAGCGTCTATATTTTGTGTTCTCCTCGCAGGTAAGCGGACTTTGTATTGCATTTGTAAGCATCGTCTGTTTCCTATTACAGCAAATATTATAAGAATGCGTTCTGTTCAGCTTTCTGTAGGTTTATAAAGAACAATAAGTCTAGTGTTCACTACTATTTTTTATAAATTTATTTTTAACGACATTGGTTGCAAACAAGAATTCAATTGATGGTTATAGTCTGCCGTATGAAATAACATGTAATGTCTCGTCTATACACTTGTAAGTAATTAAGAGGTAGTACTAGACTGCTTGTGAAATATTGGTTTTTCAATATATAAGATGGCGGTACCTATGTCCCCTTTAAAGTAACAAAATAACAAGAGGGAGAATACTTACGTTTCAGTAAATACTCCGCTACGTAAAGACGTATGTGTGTATGTGAGTGTAATGTGTACATACTAAGATAACACGTATTGTTAAGTGCGTGCTACATAAGCCAGTTGATGGATTACGGACCGAGGGGTGGCTACCAATTTCAAGACAGCCAGACTGCCCGATTGTTATTAGATTCTGAGATTACATGGCCATATTCTATTGTACCTACATGTACACGGACAAAAATATGTATACTCAAAAATATACAGTGAAATAGGGTAATTGACTATTTTATATTAAGTTATGCCATATTCATAAAGTCTACATTGCAAAGACCCTTATGGAAATGATCAAATTTTTAGAGACGGTTTCGTAGTACATAATATAGAGAACTGTTATGATTTCAGTTCACGTAAAGCTTGGCTTTATTATTTTCTATAGTAGATTTCTATCTTATTATTGTATAGTACAGCTGATAAAACTTCATGAATAACCGGCCAAATGATTCTATTTATCCCTTCTATAACAAAAGTCTTTGTTGGAACTTGGGGACAATATTTCTACATAAATTCCAATAAGCCAGTCGCTAAGCGTAAGATGTTATTTAGCACTTATAAATACTGTTTTGGAAAAAAATATCGAATCCGTCTACTTCCTTGGCATTATAGATATAATGGAATCAGATTTAAAGTCTGCATTCTTGAATCTTCAAAAGATATCCACTTAGAACACGAAAGATCCTTGTTTTCGTGTTAAAATTACTTAACACTTATTAGGCGACGTATTTACAAATTATTACATGCAATAAGTGACATTAATCGCTTTCATTTCAGTTTCGTATTAAAACTAAAAACTCTGCATAATATATGTGAGAACAATCATAAATTTTTGCTATCAAGATGCAACTTATCCATAATTTCTTTCAAATTTTTTCGTAATTGTTATAATTTTCATCAGATTTTTTTTTGTCAACTGTATGCCCCATTAAAACCAATGACATAAAATCACAGTATTGACCGTATCCCTTCGTACAATCAAAATCGTGACGCAGGAAGTCCCCCAGTGATCTTGTAAGAGGGAGTCTATTGTGTGTACAGTCCTGTTACGTGACCGCATCCGAATGGGGGATCTTTCATTGAAATTGTACGAGGTCTGTGACTTACAACTGTTAGTTCACGGTATATTATGTAGGAATGAAAACTCCATTCCACAAGGGTTTCTTACTAAAACGGAAAAATGGATTCTTGTTTGAGGCACCGATGGTTGGATGTTTAACTAGTCGGGCAATCACGATAAATACACATGAGAAACGGATTATTTAATTATTAATAATCCTCACGATAAATACTATAAGAATATAAAAAATATTCTTAAAAGAATATTCATTTATCAATGAAATATTAACTTATGAGGTAAAGTAATCAAAGTATTACCTCAGTAAACACGAGTTTCAGTTTTAATGGTTAACGTAAAAGGTTTCTTTAAAATTCCTCATGCCGCGATTCAAATATCGGACTGTCAGCAGTTTTGTAACTGGGCCGATTGCCTATAATGCCTCCGATATCCGTATAGGTAGCTAGTAGACGAGACTCGAGCAACCGAACTGAGATTTAAGTGGCACCTTGACAATTTTTTTTTAAAACAATTGAAAACTTTTGAAGCTGTGCATTCGATTATGATATTTAAATAAAATCCTATATAGGTTAAAATTAATTGAGTGTGGAGGGAATCGTATGGATGAATAAATCTAATACACGCCTGCATTCATGTGAACAATTGGGGTAATAAAAATGCCTAGTACTGAAATTTATTCTTGGAATAAACATCTTCTGTAAGAAGTAATCTCGGGGGTGTTATTAGCGACGTATAACGATACAAACTCAGACTCAACTAAATCCAACTTATTTAATCTTCCTCTGGACCAAGTTTAATGAAATAAACAGCAATCAGTGAGTCAATCTCACGATGCGCGGTGAGTCCACAGCTCATTGCTATTTGTCGTTTTCCAAGCAATCTTAGAAATGTTAGAAGAGAAAATTGTGTGGCGGCGTTGCCGTGGCAACCAGTTGAAGTAAGATTTTGTATACGAAGTGAGTTCGAAATTTGTGTCAAATTGTAATAACTTAAAAAGGTGAGTTTTTCGAGTGATGGGTCGACTTTCATAAATTTCATATACACCGTGATTTTTTGGTCGTCTTACAAAAGCAGCCCAGCTCATGTATCCAATGTCTAGAACACGTTCATGATAAAAAAATAGGTATTTATGAGATTTGAATAAATTTAAAATGCAATTTTTATTAATTAATAAGATGCAATTCGTAGTTTTCCGCGAGCGCGAGCGCGGTCCGAGCCTTGTACCAACGGTGCGGGGCGCGGGAGGCGGCGTTTTTATCATTTTTTAGAGTATTTGCCAGATTTCTCTTGTATCATTTTTCTTCGTACCTATCATATTAGTTGATGATAAAAAAAAACGCGCCTAGGGGTAATTTACGTCGGATACATGAACTGGGTTGCTTTTGTAAGACGACTAAAAAATCACCGTGTATAGATTAGATTTTCATAAATGAAGACAACTTTGTGTTCAGTGTTTTGTCGGTTGATTTGCCGATACTGCCGTTTATATTTAGCAGATGATTTGGTAAAATACCTTCCTAAAAAGTCATATTTGTATGACCAGTTCGATTAATAAAAGCGTATTCTCTTACTCGACTATATTTTGTTTTTAATTGTGATATTACACTACTGCAGGAGTATACCATATTCTCGTGTAGTGTACAAAAAGAGTGATGGACATCAAATTACAGTAACGGTAGGCGATAAGCAAACATTTCATAGTAGCTGACAGAAATGATGAATTGGATTGAATCTAGTCTAGGTACATTTTCAGACAGCTTTGCCCTATTTTGTTGTGCCTCAATAGGGCCTTTATCTAAAAAATATGTTCGTCGTCAGTTCCATTTCTAAAAAATATTGGAGATGTATTTTTTTACTTAAAATCTCGTGTGACGTCACTTAGCTAGTAAAAGTGTACCTACTGGTATACTTTGCTAGTACTTAGCTAGTGATGTTGGCCCCCAGTACGTTACACTTCACGATCTTAAGCGGTTTCAATTTATTTCAATCTTCCTTTATTTTTAATTACATGAAATTGTAATAAAATTCCTTTGGCGACAATACAACTTTATTCGGATACCACACCTTCTTAAATCCTTTTACATTAATCTTATTAATCTTTAATCCGTACAGCGTATTAAGCGTAGACGTATTTTTTCATGCTCCCGCCAGAATCGCCCGTCATCAATTGTCCCCTTCACTTCCCGCCAATTTTCATATTTTTCTTCTGTTCTTTTTTTTTTTTTATATCCAGCCGGCCTCATTTGCTCACGCACGCGAATTAGTCAAATGACCTTCTTGAATAATTACATTTAATATCGCGCCTTACATTCGTCCATCCTGACGTCGTGTATGTCCTCATACACGGGTTTCGAGCCTTACATTCGGGGAACAATTCGTGACGCAGTCAAGTAGATATTTAAACAATATTAAGACGAATTAAGACAGCAATCTTACTTAAATAATTATCATCTTAGTTTAACATAATAATGAACTATGTTTACAATCATCTTATCATGTAAAATTAATAAAATAATATAAATTTGAAATTTAAAACATACACAAACTTACATTAGCATTATCATTGACAATATTGCCTTATATAATTTATACTTCCACAAACTCTTCATTTCTCGCGAGATTATAAAATGTGAACCCTTCATTTCTCACATTTATATGACCAAAACGAGTCATTCATTTATCGCAAGGTCATATCTAACTGAAAATTGGTTGTCATGTGAACCCTTCATTTCTCACATTTAGATGACCAGAACGAGTCATTCATTTATCGCAAGGTCATATTTAACTGAAAATTGATTGTCATGTGAACCCTTCGTTTCTCACAGACACTCAATCTAAATAGCGAACCATTCATTTCTCGCATAATTTAAGAAATTATCATTACTTAATTAATTACATGTATCATCTTAGACTAAAGAGTTCATTCGAATTCAAAGGAATATCGTGGATAAGTAATAATACATAAAAGGAAGTAAGTAAACTTATATATTAACCTATAGGAAATCTTGCATTTCATTACATGTAAGACCAAAATTATTCTCCTACCTACTAGATATTAAACAATCAACAACAAAAACGATTTATGTTGTACAATTCACTATCTCGCATCAACAAAAAAAAAAACAAAATAACGATACCTACTCATTCTATAAACATATTTTAAGGTCATCATTTGCAGATACAATACTAACATCATCTGAATCATTATCAATATTAACTTCTAAAGCAACTACGTGAACCCATGGTAACATTCTGTCGGCAGCGATAGTGATTTTACGTTTATTTTTTGAATTGATCAGACCGGGAACAGCTGCAACCCTATATCGTTCGTTGCCGATATCGGCCACAACACGGCAGTGCATCCCAACTGTTGTAAGTTAGACGCAAAACAATGACTTAACCGTTCTAGCAAATGAAGCAACTTCTTCTGATTGCCAACGCCCTGACGCCCTCTTCATTAGGTAAAATTATACAATTGACTGCTTGGATTTTCAGAGCACGAGCCAATACGCCATGAGAAAGTATGCTACAATCAGAGGATATGGGTCCAATGCATATATTCACTGTATTATCCTTGATCTTATAAAGGCTACCGTAACAAGAATTGACGAGTTGGTTTACCAATCAATATTTAGTGATTTAGAATTTAGTGTGGATGCACATCGTTTTTGAAGGTGGTCCTTTATTGTCCTGTGATACTTTGGAATTGCACTTATCAGCAGTGTGGCCTAATTTGTCACACTGAGTGCACTTAATGAGAGGTTTGGGGCACTTAAAGAAAGGGTGACCGGGCTCCTTGCAATTGAAGCATGAAGAAGTGAACTGTGACCTTTCAGTCTTGTCCACCGGCGGGCGACTATTTGAATTACTAGATTGTTCATCATTAGTTTTGTTGTTCTCATCCATATTGCGCTCTACAAAAGGATGATTTTCCTTATTGCTCATGAGAAATTGTAGTAACTGTTCAGGGTTAGTACATCTCAAAGCCAACGCGCTCGTCTTTACAGTTTTATCGCTAAGTCCATGTATAATGCAATCTACTGCCCGCTTGCCTTCTATGTCACACTGGTTCACGAGAGCTAACTTTTCATAAAAGTACAATTCAATAGGTTCATTGTATCTACTTTTCCTTTTTAACATGTCTTCCAGGGCCTGGCCGTAGTTCTGTTCACACGGGAAAGCGCTAAGTAATTTGGTTTGCCATTCAGGCCAGCTAAATAATATAGAATTTAATCCTTCGTACCAGACCTTGGCCAGCCCCTGGAGCTTTTGCATGGCGAAATAGACAGTGGTTCTTTCGTCCCAGCCGTAAACAGCAGCACTCTCGTTTACTTTCTTAAGCCATATATCTACTCTTTGATTTTTTGAAGAAGGATCAAAATCTGGCAAAATGTTTTTGCTTTTTGTTTGACTAGTATTTAGAGCGGGAGTGTTCGCTGGTGACGGCTGAGGTTTGGAATATTTTAATGAATTTATAATATTGGCCACATCACCGGCCGTGAAAACAGGGGTACGTTCGCGTAGTGGCGGCGTAGCTCGCATGACGTCACGTCGCGTATCAATATGTGATCGAGATTGTGAACATCTATCGTTGCTATCGTATTGTCGTTGAAGGATTCGACGTGAAGAAGAATCTCGAGGTAAATCAGAGACACGAGTTCGCGGCTGGTCGGGCTCTGGGGAGTGCTGCCGCGAAGAACGTGGCGAGTACCGACGCGACTGTCGCACGCTTCTCTCCCTCTCAAGTTCGAACTCTAGTGTACGAACCCGTTCCTGCTGCAGCTTCAATTCCTTCTCCCGATCACTGAAGCTCTGGCTGCGGCCGCGGTCCGGCTCGCAGCGACTGCTCCGACTCAGGGCATCACGGCGGCTGCGGCTGCGGCTGCGCCTCCCCGCCTCGTCATGGGGCCCACGAGATGGCGTGGCCAACCTCCGATTCGAACTATCCTTGTCACTAGGCATTATCTGAAACTCGCACCCAGACACAGAATTAATATTTGATCTATTAAATAAACTTCACTTTCGTTTGTTTTATTTTAATCGAAAATTCACGGTAGTACTTGAAAGTAATAAATAAAAATGTAATCATACAAATATTATGTTAATCCCCAACATTACATTGGACAACTTATGTAAGGTAAACTTATTTTGCAGTAAGCCTCATGGGGAAGATTACTGAAAATACTACCTACCATTTTGTTTTTGATGATATTATCTAATATGTAATAGTATCAATTAGTGAACACGTGTTCAAGAAAAAGAAAAAAAAACCGAAATTACAATCAGGTTTTTTTTTGTAAAATCGCTTATGAAACCACGAATAAAAAAATAATAACGTTTAAAACTATGTATAGCAATGAATTAATGTCCATACGATTATTTTAATGCTTTATAAATAAGTACTAATATCTTTTAATACTCGTACGTATCTACGTTCATGCAAAAAGTAGATTTAAACAGGGACTTACCACTTCTGAAGTGTAATAAAATTCCTTTGGCGACAATACAACTTTATTCGGATACCACACCTTCTTAAATCCTTTTACATTAATCTTATTAATCTTTAATCCGTACAGCGTATTAAGCGTAGACGTATTTTTTCATGCTCCCGCCAGAATCGCCCGTCATCAATTGTCCCCTTCACTTCCCGCCAATTTTCATATTTTTCTTCTGTTCTTTTTTTTTTTTTATATCCAGCCGGCCTCATTTGCTCACGCACGCGAATTAGTCAAATGACCTTCTTGAATAATTACATTTAATATCGCGCCTTACAAAATGAAAACTATCTATTAAATATGTTTTAGTGAATTTAATCTCCTTTTACTACCTTACTTAACATTAATTAAGATTTAAGTTAATTCACGAAAATATTTCAGAGTATTTTATATGATATCTATATCGAACATATTGGAGAATATCTTATATATAAACATATAGAGTTAACGTTACGCAATAAATACGATACAGTATTAATGTCCGTATCGCAGTATTTATTAAAATGCTTTCAATATAGATCCATATCTTTGCAACACAATACAATAAGAGCTCCTACATTGAATGATATAGTAGCTTCTATTGGACTGAGTTCAGAGGTATAACCGGACAGGGTTGTCAAGAGATATTTCTTATATTTGTACATTATTAAATATTTTACCAGGATTTGCTAAAAATTCTGTGTAAAAATTATAAATAAAAAGTATACTCGAAGAAGGAAACATTTATTAAAAGAAACAAAATATGCTCCTAAACCCACTTGGTAAGCTAGCTTTTTTTCTGTGGTTTTTAATAAGCCATCTTGCCATTTTTTTTTCCTATTATTTTTTGTATTAATAACGTTTGAATACTTTTAAATCGAAACTCGATTTTGCTCGACGATTATTCTCTAAGTAGCCAGTCAGAAAATGTCGACTCATCATCAATTTTATTAAAAGACTCTAGTCGCGCGGAACCATAACACTAGTTCAAATAAAATGTCACAACATGACACACACACATATTCAACTCTACAGTAATCTCCTATGAGGAAACTTTTATATTCAACAGCCATTCCCAACGCCCTGGAGAATACAACATTGATACATGTATACGCATAGTACTTTCCTCCCTAAAAGCTTTGTTCGCTTCTTAGCTGAACAAATCAGTCGGTGACAATGGACTCGCCCATTTTATCTTGTAACGTCACACGATCCGTCAAATCACTGTGTACGAAGTCTTTGGGTATTCGTATATGAGGCAATAAGATAGATTTGAAACTAGTCTAGTAGGCCCGAAAACTAACCTCGTTGGGAGCAAAAAGTTAAAAGCACAAATAAAATAAAACATTTATATAATTCGAAATATAGTTTACTTTCATACATTAACGATTGCCGAAGTGAGGAACATGTAATAATAGGTTAGATCTGCCAGAACAAATAAATAGTGGCCTTATGCGGTAGTCCAAAATAAATTTGGCTCAAAAGGTAACCCAGGACAGATTAGCCTGGAACAAAACAGTCAAGAGGTATTTGGAGTAAATTATGGGAAACGTGAACCAGCCTATGAGCCAAAACAACTACACTCACTGTTTCTTTACCCTCACAGCCCGATGGGATGGTAATCCGACACTATCGGAGGCATCAAGCACAGAAGTACAGGACATACAGTTTAAGTTACGTTCTGAAACCCGGAAGATGTGGTATTTTTTGGCAAACATTTGAAAAATTGGTTCGTGCCTTGGGCTCGAGACGGTTGACTTGCCAGTAGGCCATTAAAGGCCCAAATATATATTGACATCACCGTAGTCTCCAAGTGACTTCTGCCGCACAAACTCATTTATTTATTTATTTATTTATTTAATAATCACACTAATCTACCATTACAGGTTACTTAACCTAATGCGGTAGCTAGGACTAAACAAAGGTCTAAGTATTTATGTGAACTAGGGTTTCAAAGATTCAATTATTATGCACATAGTTGCAGGTGTAGATTCCAGCGACTGTTTTAATATGTAATCTTCTGATAATTCTGATATGCATAGGCAATAAGTTAGCCTGATACACATGCCCATCATTGCTCCTCCTGGAGTTGCTTGTTGCTTCATCCACTTTTCTCCTAGATATGAAATCCTTACTATTTACGATTCCCATTTTTCAAATTTCTGTCATTCCGCGATTTCTTGGAGTTCTCTGAACAAATTGGTTTCCAAGAATTTCAAAATCTTTGATTGATTTGTATCTTCTATAACTTTAAGTACATTGAATTAGATGCATTTTGTAATTGTATTATTTATTTCATATTTATTTTGGTTATCAGTTTGGTTTTGGTTATTATAGAAAACAAAAGTTGTCAAGTATCAGAGTCTTGAGTTCTCTCGTGTGTAAATTACCTTACTTGTAAGTATGTAGCGTGCCTGTCAGGAATGTAGTGTGATTGACATGCTCAAATGTTTACAGTTACAGCCGCAGCCGTGTAAACAGTGAGGCGTGAACTATTTGTTTGATGTGTGTTCTGAATGCAGGAAAATATTTATAAAGAATTCTGTATCTATTTAGAAGTAATCTTGTAAAATACTTTGAAGTTCTAATGCAAATCTGGATTATAATTTTAATAATGTGGCTTATGATGAATGACTTAAAATTTTCAAAATGATTAAGTAATCTTTCAGAGACCAAAATCTGACTTGCGGAATAATGTAGGCAATGAATTTCCGCGGAATTTAATCAGTCAGTTCAATTCGAGCAGTTTAGACCTATGAACAAAATGAAAAGTCAAATGGCGAGAATTTTAGAATTTAGATTTACAACTTAGCTGCCAGAACGAAGTTTGCTGAAACAGCTAGAGATAATATTACATTATATTCTTGTTCCCGATTGACTCATTTGATCTGATGACGTAGTCACCGGCAATAAGCCCTAACACATAAAGATAAAACGTAAATTTTAAATTAATTACTTTTTTACTGTCCCGTCTTTATCCAGTCTCACAAGTAAAGTTCTGTTCATTATCTTGCCTTGATAGCCTTATTAATATACTAGTTTTATCCCCTCAAGGAATTGAATTTTAAGCGATGGTAAATTATCCTATGAATAACTAATTTTATGATGGTCGATGTACTTTTCAGATATTGTTAGCTTAGGTGTATCATTAACTGTGTTTATAAACGACATTTTGACTTCGTATCCCATATACTGTTTAATCCAGAATTGATAATGATTATATCACATTTCACTAAAGACGTTTACTACAACATATTTTTCCCAAGCTAAGAGCAAAATGACCAAAACTTAGTTAAAAATTATGACTAGTAATTCGTACATTATTAGTACAAGACTACGAAGTCGCAAGCTTGAGTACCTACTTTAGAGACACGACTCGATTATAGTATATCTTGAAACAGATCCTCAAAAGCTATCTCCAAATATTAAACCAACATTAAAGCAAGCATTTCGCTTTACCCACCAATATCTCACATAGCACATCCTGAATGAACACTTAACTCATTTACGAACTCCCTACAACTGAGTCTAGACGTAAGCTTCCGTGTAGTTTCACCGACTTACAAAGCTTAAGCTCCATATTAGTCCCTGTTCGCAGACGAATCGCGTACCAACATCCCGAGAGAGGCAGGGGGGAGGGGGTAGCCAGGCAACAGGCAACAGGTGTTTGGATAGCCCCCCTATCCCCACCAATACAAACTTCAACAATATCTTCCACAGACCCCCTACATTGAACCATGCAACAGAGATAGGCCAAATGAAGCACACAGAACGAGCAATGGACAGCGTTCGTATCGTTCATATGGATTCAGCGTCCCTGCAATTTGGGGAATAGCCGTCATAGTAATAAAACTTCCGTGCAATGTTGTGTGAATTAACAATTTGATGCGGTGAAGAGCTAATTACGTGGTGTATTAAAATCTGAGATTTTATCGACCGACCACTCAACGTTTCATTTTGTAGTGAGTGTCCTTTTATTTCTGTTGATGCTATTTTAAATATAGGCTCGGGTAAACGGTACCTATTACTATTTTCTTAAGATAGAAGAATATTAGTCTTATTTTCTCGGAAATTTGTTTTTGTTAAACCTACATATGTGCAACCCTCAGTGACGCTAGCTCAACTCGCACTAGACTGACTTTTTTTATTATAGCAGAAAATCAAGACGGCAGATTTTTGCAACAATTTTAACAAAAAACATGAGAAGAAAAAAAAGGGCATTGTATTCTTAATGTCGGTTGAAAGTCCTGGCCACGTTAGTACATGTAAAATCAATACGTCACTATCATAAATACATAATACGAGTGACCCATATCAATGCAACGGCCGGAGTTAATAATCCACTCTTACATTCCGTATCGATCTTAAATGTCTAGGTACGGTGATGTTTTACCTATATTTACCTTATAAAAAACCTAACTGTATTTTCCATCCAAATAAAATAGAAAGGTTGGTATTTAAAAAAAATCTAAAACCATTATTAACATAAAATGTCAGTAATTAATTATTCGTTTTACATTTTTAAGGAAAACAAAAAGTGTTTATTCTTTTTTTGGAAGATACTTGAAATTTTCATATTGAAAATATGAAATTATCTTAAAAACCGAAATATTGATAAGCCTTTATTGAATTAACCCTTTCATGTTTGTAAATATTACTTAAAAATCGGGCCAAATGCATGACTTTATATTATTCGCCGATCAAAAATGAAACACGCTAGGCTCAGAGCTCCTTAGTAAATAAATCTTTTAACACCAACCCTTTTATAGAACGGAATCAATAGTTTACTTCTGAAGCCAGCGCTATAAAAGCATGGCATAATGAAGACAATGGAACAGCTGTGAGACGTCGTCTTAAATAATATAAGTACCACCTGGCCGCGTTCGTTCATGATAGAAATACAGAATAACTTGAGAACAATATGAAAAACAACTGTGTTGGGTTTCGGTTAAGAAGTTAAAGTTACCAGAAAGAAAAATGATTCGTTTACACAAAATACAAGACACAAATTTAACTTTGCACAACAAACTACATTTATAAAGAAACGAGCTGACCCAGCAAACGTTGGTTTGCCGAATATTTTTTTTCTAGTTGTATGTATTTTTAATGCGACATCATAAAAAAATAAAAACAAACGATTTCGTCCAAAAAATTAAAATATTTTTTTTTAGTGTGAGCAACCCTTATCACTTAGGGGTATAAAAAATAGATGTTGGTCGATTCTCAGACCTACTGAATACGCATATAATTTTTCGGTTAAATCGTTTCAGAGGAGTACGGTAACTAACATCGTGACACGGGAATTTTATATATTAGAAGAAGACTATGCCAGTCTATGCTGTTAAATCGGCGTATTATAGCGGCATCGCCAAGAGACGCAAGTATGAGTCATCATCATCATCATCATCAACTTATTATGTTACTCAAGCCTACAAAAAATGCCACAGGATGTACAATAAAATGAACAACATGCTTGTAACAATTTATTCAAAACTCGCTTTCTAACATCGTTCTTGTTAGTAAACTTTTAATTACCTGAGATTCTGCCAGTTTACAGCCACTATGGCATGTAAACGACATAATATTTGCCTCTATGTATGCAGGCACCGTAATGCTTCACTTAAATAATTGAGGATAGGGGGTAGGGCGTCGCGTGCTACCAAAGTGAATCACTCACGGTGAGTTTATCAATGGAGACATGTCCCACGGATATCTCAAACTAACTGACGTTAATTTATGTATGGAGAGGCTTTTGCAGGCAGTGTAATCGTGTATGTACTTGATAGTCTTGAATGTATTGCGGAGAAGTGAAATTTTAATTAAACAATGGCGGTTGATGATCGGTGAATGGAAAAGACTTTGCTTTCTTTTCTTTAGGTACGTTTTCCCTAATGGAATTCTTAATGTTTTTCTTAAAAACCGATTTCACCAAGAGGTCATGTATGTCGCGTATGTGTCACTTGGGGTTTAGAAAATTCAAATCACGTAAGTGGGAACACGCAGAATTTAGAATGACCAATTGAGAATGACATGAATGTTTGTCCATACGAGGGTCAAACAGCACGTCAGGGTAGTTATCAATCAGGGTAGTAATGTATTATTTGTTACAGCTTTTTCGTTTATTCATGTATTTAACGAAATATATAAATACGAAAAATTAAACCGTGGATTTATCATTAAGCCTTAATTATAAAAAGTATTGGCAATAACTAGAAATATCTTAACTCTTTTTGAGATTCGCCTACTTTGGCACAAAGAGCAAATAATTTATTGACAATTAAAATAATCGTCAGCATTCTCACGGAACATGAAAGCCGAGAAGGAGAAAGGCTGTGGACGATGATGATGATAAATGCTGTAAGTTTTCTACATGGCTACAATGCATACATGGCCATTTATCATCATCATCCACAGCCCTTTTCCTCCCACTGCTGGGCATAGGCCTCCCTTTTCTCGCGTCAATTTCATTACATTTTTACTCAACTCAAATTTAAATACAGCAACACACTCACAGCAATCGATACGAATGCAAAACGTAAAGTAACAAGATCATTTTCTTAAATGTAGAAACTCATTTCTTTGTGATCGATCTGCTTTTCATCTGGCGGAAGATGTAAAAGTCAGCTGCAGGAAGCGGCTCACTTTGATGTTCGGATGCGCGAACAAACTAACAAACCGTCACTACTGCAAGAGGAACGTCATTATGTCGATGTATTTTTACCTTTATGTAGCTTTTTCAAAAACTTTTTAGATTAAGGATAAAAAAATTACACGTTTTATATATCATAGTTGTTCATATTCTCGTTTAAAATTATATTCCACAGGTTAAATTAAGTTTTACTATACGATTCTGTTTTAGATATTAATTTTGTATGTCATTTTAATACACGGACTAAAAATTTACGTCCATTAGAATAACTTTCCTTAATAATTTTCGACCACAAATTAAGTTGCTAGTCCGAACGTAAAAAAAATACCAAACGCGATAAAAAATAAAATAAACTATTAAAAAAAGGTCTTCATAAAAGGAATGAATACTTCTATTTGTTATACTAGTAATGACATACACATATAAAGACTAGGTATGAACACACTGTAGGGTATTGCTTTGTGAACGAAGCTACCGTATATTTCAGTGCATACAACCACACAAATACCAGTTTCCTGACGAATTCCTATATACGAATCTATTACAGTTCTATCAAAGGCGTACGGGGCAAATACTTGCAGTGACGTAAGCACACAACAGATTCCTACTGCAGATCGTATGAGGTACTCTCTCTCTCTCTCTCTCTTCGTTTATATCTGGCTCTTAGTCTCTTAGTCATAAGTGTGTACATTATACAACGAGTTTGGTGCTTTACAAGACCCCGGTTATGTCTTTAACCGACTTCAAAAATGAGGAATACTGCAAGAGTCATCAAAATGAGTTCAGTAGTATTTGAGATAAGGAATTTTCGTGAACATTCTATAACAGTTTTTTTAATAGTTATTTAATATCTTCTTCTATCTAATATATAAAATTCTCGATGTTAGTTACGATGATAACGATGTTAGTTACCATACTTCTCCGAAACGGCTTAACCGATTTTTACCAAATTTTATGTGCGTATTCAGTAGATCTGAGAATCGACCAGCATCTATTTTCCATACCCCTAAGGGATAAAGGTTTTTATTTTTTTTATAATATGGCATTAAAAATACATACAACTAGAAAAAAAAATCGGTAAGACAACATTTGCTCGGTCAGCTAGTTTTACTATAATAGTAAATAAATGAGAGTTTACTCACGCATATTTATCGAGATTGTTCGGCTACTTTAGGACCCAACTGAAGTCCTTTACCATGAGCTGCCACGTGTCTGACTGGTTGATTTCAATAAAAAAAATGAGCAGTGAAAACGAACGACTGGAAGTTGGTTCTCAAAATAATATTTTTATTCTTCCTAAAAAGTCCTTTATAACTTCTAATAAAGATATTGTAAAACTTGTAGAATAAAAAGTTTTCAGAATATATTAAATTTGTTCTATTGTTATATTTTAAATGTCGAAGCTTTAAAGCTTGGAGTAAAAGAGTTTCTGGAAGAGTTAAAGTCCATCACAAAAACTAATGTCTCCTTTACCTACACATTTTAAACAGCGTTAAAGCATACCCAAGCTCATCCTTATTGCTCAATGAGAACTAGTAATAGATAGAAGATTAACTATAAAAATAAAACAGGAATACATCATCTGATGAAACCTTGGAATTTCATCTCACTAGCTGTGAATTACAGTTCAAGCGATACAGCAAGAGCATGAGGACGGATAAACAGCGTAGTGCCCATAAGAGTGTTTTGATTTTACAAATCTTTTAACAAATGTATCACACACATCTCAAATTATTTTGATACTAGCTTTTCGCCCGCGGCTTCGCCCGCGTCGAGGTCGGTTCGCGTTTTCAAGAGAACTCTTCAAAAGTCCAGGATAAACACTATCCTATGTTCTTTATCAAGGTCAACTCTATCTCTGTACCAAATTTCATTAAAATCTGTTTAGTGGTTTAGACATGAAAGCGTAACAGACAGACAGACAGAGTTACTTTCGCATTTATAATATTAGTAGGGATCCTATTCAAATAATGCCTATCTCATATGCCAGTAAAGAGCCAGCCATAAACAAAAAAAAAACCAGATAAAACAAACATTTAAAACCAAAATACATTAATTTATTTCCAAATAAATGATTCAGGTAGACATAATCGTAAACTAATGCCATAATGTATTAGAGAATGTACAAATCAAATCTGAGTTACAAGAAACAGATGTTACATTTGACCTAGTAAACATTTCAGAATCAATTTTCGTGTAATTGCTCTACCTGTGCAAACAACTAGGAATTTCGATGGTGAACACGTATACAAATGTTATCAATAAGGGTTATAATTGCGTGACACGGACGAGATCATTGTGTAAATGCTTTGTGTAGGGCTGACACGTTCGTTAGAGTTTATTTCTATATGCAAAACGTAAAAAAAAATAATGGCGCTATTTTTTGACGTCTACTAGATATAATATTTTAAAGATGGTTCAATATTTTTTCTTGTAAATATTTGACATGAACACATTATAAGGAGTGGAAAATAGAAAGAACTAATTTTAATTAGAAGTTTAATAACTTCGTCTTATAAGCTTACCTTAATAAAAAAATGTTAAAGATTGAGAACTTACCAACTACATTGTTTTCAATAAAACATGCTAAATAAAAGTTCGAAAACTTCCGACATGGCATACCTACATATTATGTGGCGTGTATACATATCCTAGCTACTATTACGTTTGGTTTCGTTTTGTACCATGATATCCTAGGTACTGAACTATAATCATTCTCACGATAGTTACTATCAAAGTACTAGGTACTGAACCGATGAAAATTATAGGGAAACAAATTATAAATCGATTGTCATAAGTCACTTCATATCTCTAACCAAAAAAAACTTTTTCTCCACTGTGCAAGCCCTAGAGATAATTCCTTATCGCATTACGCTGGTAAGTGGTGGTCGGCTTTGTGCAGAGTGCATTGTAATCTATTGAGCCGGCCTCAACCTTGTGATAATTACGCCTCAAACGTTCCTATATGGGCTACACTTTAATTGATCTCTTATCGTTATTAGTTCGTTCTTTTTGGCAAGAAAAAATTACACCTGAAAATTTCATCTGTCTAGCTATCATAGATTATTAGCTGCAACCCGGTGACGGATAGACACACAGCACACAGCAGTCCTTCAGTAATAGGGTTCCCTTTTTAATATTTGGTTACGGAACTCTAACCATCAAGAATAAAGTTATTTTCGGGCTAATCTTCTTCAAATACTCCTATATAAAATTATCATTTAGCAGTGTACGAATTTGAATTCCTCCGAAACGGCTCGACCGATTCTCATGAAATTTTGTGTGCATATACAACTAGGTCTGAGAATAGTATAAATCTATTTTTCATAGCCCAAACAACAACGACTAATTTGTATGGCAAAACAACGTTTACTGCAACAGACAGTTAAATATCTCATTAAAACTTCATAATCTACATATTTCCGGGCTTTAAATAACAATCAACAAAGTGTATACGAAAACATAATTTAAAATATAAACATAGATTAACATATAAAGCTATCAAATTATTTTCATTAATTTAGAGTTCATTGTTGCGTGTCGATTGTAATAAACATAATACACATCACTATCAATACACGCTGGATAGGATTAATGAAAATTGAACCTTATTGACAGTCAGTGTAGTATGCATCCATTATCATTATTTTACATACATTATATTTAAGAGTTGAAGGCATACTCAATATTATTTTACTACTAACTGTTGCCTGGACTCCGTCCGCGTGGTTAGAAGATATAAGTTATAATTTATACCTGCCCTGTTTTTTCCACATTTTCCATTATATCTTCGCTCCCATTAGTTGCAGCGTGGTATATAGCCTAAAACCCTATTCAATACAAAAAGAGTTTTTCAATTTGAACCAGTAGTTCCTGAGATTAGCGCGTTCAAACAAACTCTTCAGCTTTATATATTAGTATAGACTTAGGGAATGGATAAATCGGAACCCTGTTGTCCATCCGTCTATCACCAGGCTAAGCCTCATGAACAACTCAAAAATGCTGAACTTATTTCATAACCTTATCATATTCCTTGCAAAAGGTGGGACTCATTGCGAAAATCGAACTAGAATCAACTAGTCAGAGAAGTACATTATTAAGAAGATAATTTAATAGATTGTTGTATATTACTCTTTCACAAAGAAAATACTTAAACAAATTGATTAAGGCCAAAACTAAACTCTAAGATAAAGTGAATGTAAAAGCAATGTTATGACTAAACTATAGCAATACTATAATCCAGTATATAACTCAATACGTAACAGTTATTAAATTAGTTCTAAACAAGTTAAACCTAACCTATTACGGACGCGGTTGGGTCAGTTTCCAGTCTAACTAAAGTCTGCAAATTGTACCAGAAATACTGTCAACCGATCGAAAACTTTCGTCAGTTGGTAAGCCCTATTGTTAAATATTTATTGTAAATTCAAATTTAAAAGTCGATTGACTTTTATTTAATCTTTGAATCCTTTTTTTTTCGGAACATTAATGTTGACATTAAAATTTTTTAAAGTAGGTACCCTCTTTGAAATCATTAAACTATTTTTTTCATGAATTACAAATATGGAATGTACCGTACTCTATTCAGGCATTTGCATTATACGATTACTTGCCACATTATTTTTGGAAAAAAGAAAAATCTCTTTTTTATTAATTACTCGGAAACTAAAAAAGTGAGATTTTAGGCAGCATTTAATTCAAAGCCATGCAATTTAAACTTTATCAGCGCAAACTCGTAGACTATTTGCATAGTAGGTACGTGGCAGCTGAAATCACATTTCCAAAAAGTTGCTTAAATGAAACGTATTTGCCCTACGGCGTTAGTTATTAAATGCCATAGAACAAACTGACGGAACGCTTGAACATATACCGTTCACAAATACATCAAAAAAAGGGGTTTAATACTAACTCCTAAAGATATACTGTTAAAGAGCAAGCGATATGCTGCATACAGCATAGCGGTGTCTCTCTGTTTTACAACATAATTATATTGTGTGTGAATAGCAGTAAATACCTCCTAAATGGCTGGACCGATTTGAATGATTTTTGCACAATTTCACAAATCAACCTCCGGAAGGAAAGATTAGTTAGTTTCAAGTACTTTCTCAGATTTTAGTAATTTCGACCTTTATTCATTACAAATAATGTTAATTATACATCGTTCATACGTAACAAACCTGGATTCGTTCTTACCGAACTGGTCCCTCGCGGCTCATGAAAGAGACAAGTGGAAGAAGAGTGGGGAAGCCTTTGCCCAGCATTGGGACATTCCAGGCTAGTAATAATAATACATGACAAACCTATCTGCATTTAATACTTATACTACAAACAACTCTGTTCATTAAGTACGGAACACTAAGTCCTAACTCCGTGTGTCTTTCAAGCTAGTTGGTCCCTGGCCAACCACTTATTGCAACAAGTGTAAATACTGGTCACTTAGATTAGATACTTTGATCATATTTTTTTGGGCACTACATCTAATAAACTTATATTTCAACGTATATTTAGTTCTTTATTTATTGAGTAGTGAGATAAGTAGTGATTTTCTGACTTTCTGAATTCTAAGATACATTTTCCTCCTAGTTTCGAAGAAAGGGTTCTTGGCTCTGGCCCGCATAATCATTATCCTAAAAAATGAAACATTAGAGATAGTTTAGATTTTTAGTAATTAAATCTAAGGTAGTGTCTTGGTATTTTCTTTTTAATCTGAACACTTTAGTATCGTTTTAGCTAGATTTAGCTGAGGCACACAGCATCAGCTGCATTCATTCTTCTCTTTCTGCTAGAAGAATAATTTTTATAATAACTATCTTGAGACTGATTCATTATTAAATGATGTAACGGTTTACTCATGCGTTTTTATCGGCGCCCCCGTTAAATACTCGTGAGTAAACCGTCATCATTCGGATATCATTTAATACAGAAGAATAATGTTATATAGCCCATACCCGTGCCATAGCCTATACAAAAAAGTTACGCCTTGTTCTATACATTAACTATCTAGCACAAAAAAAAATATTTCATCATTTCAACCACAGCATTTTCCGATATTAACGAGTACAACCAACGAAACTTATTACCTTTATTCTATATACAATATATGTACATACGTCGGTAGATATGAAATACGGATACAACCGAACTATCACATTTAAATGACAAATTTGAAGCCAAGGTTTAATAATAATTGTAATTACGCAGCCCTACACCAGATGGCGCTTCTCCTCGTTAATTTTACAGACCAATGACGCACGATGCCTGTGCGGTTGTCAAGGCAACGGTTGCTATGGCAACTAATCTATACAAGACATTTGCATTTTGCATGTGTATTGTGAATCGGTATACCGAACATAATAATAATTCGAAGAAGGTTATGACTCAATTGAGTGTATTATTGTGGGATTCTGTTATTTTGTTTTTTTTAATTGAATATGTTTCTTAGATCAATTAAATGAGAACGTAGTATTTCATCTTAATCTCGGGCAGAATCCAGATTAGTAAGTATTTTGACCTGACTTGACCTTTCAGACAAATATGTAGTTATGCTTCAGGAATTTCTATTGAATTGTTCAGGACTATGAGAGCGTTCATAAGATTATTCGTTACATAGCAAGCTGTGGCTTAAACGAGAGACCCGATTCTACAATTGACAACAATTAACCCGATTCTACAGTTAATCTACATCCATCTGTCTATAATTTAATAAAGTAATAAAATCTGATGAAAAACTGAGTTTTTAGGGTGTTGTCTCCAAAGGATAGGAACGAAACAATATCCTTGCGTCTCACACCAGGCTCTATCTTTGATTGACTATTTCTTTTTTGGGAAATTTATTTCTAAATCTCGTTATCGTCCAACTAGAAATTGGCCGGTTTGTATGCTTATTAAAAAATACCTATACATTTTACCATCTCCATTCATAAAAAAAAACTAAATTCACTCAGGTACACCAAGTAATTTTCATGCATTTAAACCAAATATCAAGCGTGACAGGTGAGTTTTCCCGTCCCTTAACAATTTGCTCATAATACCCAACGTCGTGAGCGCAACGTGAAAAAAATATTATTCTTGAAAACGCGAAAATAGCTTGACGCGGTCCACTGAGCACTGGGGCGCAAACAACCGATACCTTGACAAAATTGTGTGTACAATCATGAGCAAATACATATTAATATATAAGCTTTTTTAAATAATGTTATTTTAAAATAATAACACTGTTATATTTTTTAGTTTGTACAGATATGTTTAATTTGATTTTTTTCTGATGGTCTCTGCACTTATTGTACCTAATTATAAACTTAGTTATTAAATAATATTTGTACGCCTTCACGGCAAGACATAGCGCACATAATACCTCCTAACACCTGTATGTAAATATCCTATGTTTTACAAATAAAATTATTCTGATTCTGATTCTGATTCTGAGTTGATCCGAAAGTTGAAATCACTTTACTACGCAAAAATGTTTGTGTAATCTCCTCGTTAATCTATACTATCTATATCTATACTAATATATAAGGCTGAAGAGTTTGTTTGTATGTTTGTTTGAACGCGCTAATCTCAGGAACTACTGGTCCAAATTGAAAAATTATTTCTGTGTTGAATAGACCATTCATCGAAGAAGGCTTAGGCTATAAACCATCACGCTGCGACTAATAGGAGCGAAGATACAATGGAAAATGTGAAAAAAACAGGGCGGGTATAAATCATAACTTATATCTTCTACCCACGGGGACGAAGTCGTGGGCAACAGCTAGTTTTCTATAAATCTGGTATCCGAGTTTAATCCGCCCGTAATAGCCAGACGTGGCTTTGCACACCCTTTTAAAAAATGACAATATCAGCAAGCGGAATAGGTATTCCTTAGCTTGGGAAATTTATATGCGTAAGAATTCGAATTCAACAATTTATTTGACTCAACAGCTTTTTGCTTGTGACTGTACATTGTACGCACAACCAAACAAGTGAGAGAACTTTAACCTTAGTCACTTCGTACTGAACGAAAAAAGTATTTTGAAGAGAGAGAGAAAAAGTACTTTTTAGGGTTCCGTACCTCAAAAGGAAAAAACGGAACCCTTATAGGATCACTTTGTTGTCCGTCTGTCCGTCCGTCCGTCTGTCCGTCCGTCCGTCCGTCGTCTGTCAAGACCCTTTTTCTCGGGAACGCGTGGAGGTATGAAGCTGAATTTATATCAATTACTCAGGTCTACTGTCCCTTGAAGCTGTGAAAAATCAAACTTCTAAGGCAACGCAATCAAAAGATACAGCGTTTATGCCGCAAATTTTCGACACTTGCAAGGGAATCAAAACCTACAGGGTGCTTCCCGTGAACTCAGAATCTTGAAATTTGGTACGAAGCAACGTCTTATACCATAGATAAAGGAAAATTACAAAAACTATAAATTTTTAGTTACATCACATAATATTTTTTTTTTAATAATTTTAAACTTACTACCTATTTCCTCATAAACGCGTAAAGGTATTAAATTGAAATTCATACCAAATACTCAAGTCTATAATACCTTTAAGCTGTAACAAAATCAAACTTCTATGTCAAGGCAATCAAAAGAAACAGCAATTTAAGCTGCATATTTTGAAACTCGCAAGTACTCGCAAGGGAATCAAAACCTAAAGGGTACTTCCAGTCGACCTAGAATCTTGAAATTTGGCATGAAGCAACGTTTTATAGCACACGTAAAGGAAAAATTCCGAAAACCTTAAATTTTTAGTTACATTACAAAATATATATTTATATGACTCGATTGTCGTAATGAACGAACTTTGTAAACCTTGCAGGTTTGTACGGAACCCTCGGTGCGCGAGTCCGACTCGCACTTGTCCGGTTTTTTTTTGTATAAAAGGTTCAATATGATTAATATGGAGACTACAAAATCAAAATAATAATAGTAAATTAAAGTTAGGTTCCCTGAGCGCCAAAAATAGAAGCCTATTACTGAAGCTCAGCTGTCCGTCTAGCTGTCTGTACATCCATATCCATCCATCATTTGACTACTTCTCAAGACTCTATGACCAATAACTAATAGGTTTACTCAATATATTTTCATGAAAAATACTGCATTCAACATCCATACATAAAGTCGTAGTTTTCTTAATATTGAAATAACCGTTTTTCACTACATGCTAATAAAAATATTATAATATATACGGTTCATACACCACTTTTTTTTTATAAATATTTGTCTGTATCTCTTTCCGTTTGTTCATATCGGCTTATCTCTGAAATGGCTCTACCGATTTTGACGGGACTTCTATTGGCATGTCACTGATGTAATGAAGAGGAACTTAGACGTATTTTATACGAATGCAGTAGTGTTTCTTAAATTCAACTCGGCCAAAGTCGCTGGTATCACTTGTATTAACACGAATCTCGACAAACCTCTATATCAACATCTATTTGTTGGAACAGTTGAATAAACGTGAACCGTATTGTGTATTCATGTAATGCTACGGAAGCCACCGGAGACATCTCTCAATAGCTAATGTATTAAGACAAAGGAGGTTCTGATGCGGCCACAATTCATGTAGGTCGCAAGTCGCTGGGCTAACATAATATGTTGTAATAGAATATACTAGGAAATGTACTTTTATTTACATTATTTTAGTTAGTACGGCTTAGATAGTGAGTTACACTAATTAAATCAATTCAGTTAATGTGTAAGTAGTTTAACAAAGACATCCCTGTATCAACCATTGCTTAGCCGCATTTTTTTTTCTTTAGAAAATCTGCCGTTTTGGTATTTTTTTTTAGATTTTGGTTTGTGACATACGAGCGGACAACAAAGCAATTTACTAATAGTGTTCAGTTTCACCTTTGAGAGCATGAAACCCTAGATATGTACGTGCATAGTATGTCTAAACATTGACAAAACATAGCGTTCTGTACCAATTATTAACATCGGTATTTTTCTACCTATGTTTTACAAATAATAAATCATTTGATTTATGAAAAATCAATCAAAATTTCTCAAAGATTACAAATATAAAAGTAGCATTAAAACGACAAAACAAAGTCTTCAAGACGTTACTTAATTTAATAGAACACATATTTGTCAGCGGTTATTTAATAAAAGAGAGCAGTTTCGCAATTTCAACTTAATTTGACGCTGATAAATGGTATGTGCGTGTGTTTATAATTACTCAAGATGACATAAGCTACAAAAATATTAAGAGTGCTACTGACGAGCGAATTCAACAAAGGAACAAGAAACAAAAAGAAACCACAATTAAGGTAAGAAAATAAAATTAAACAATGTGTTCTAACGAAGTATGCGAAGTGTATGTTCTTGCGGTAACGTACCAGAAGGGTAAAAGTGGAACCTTTAAGGAATTAATGAGGCTCTGCTGTCCATACTTCAGTCATCAGAATGTATCCTAGGAACTGAGATTGCTAATTTGATTTTAAAAATGATGTTCTTCTTTTGCCGTTATAACAATGAAATGTGATAAGTATTTATGGGTCAAAAACATCAAAACTCAAACAAATTGTGGTCCGCAAAAACAATAATTACATTTTCTACTCATTCTTGCTAAACAAAAGTAGGAACCCATCTACTATATAAATAACAACGGTAGACTTCAGAAACTAACAAATCGGATTATTTAATAAATTGAAGGCTGTAAAAGAAACGATGATCTCTCTAAGTTTTATTAAAAATAAACTATTTCACCAATGAAGACGAACTATTCATCAATTAATACACAATTCATCCAATTGACTTATACTTTTGCTATAAATTTTGTACGTGACGTACGTACTTGACGAACGAACGCTGCCTTCCGTGACACTTTGATTACGGGGAGCTCGGGGATTATACGGGAGAAAACGTGACTCCATCACATCGAACATAACATGATACTGTTATGTGCATTTTATGTTCCATTCACGATTCAACAGATCAAGGACGATCATACGCTCGAAAGCAAAAATAAAACAGCTTTAAAAACTCAAACGTATCAATCAACCAGCGAGTATTTTGAGAAAAACTAAAATAAATTCCAAATCAGATATTCGAATATAAAAACAAACTCGCCTTTAATTTACTAATGATAAAATACAAATAGTAGAAGTTCAGTGAGTTTACATTTCAATTTGAATTACAGTACTCACTGCTGTGTGCACTAGAGATAATATTTCAAGCGTACGGGATTCCGAACATGTGGGAAACCATCCTAAAGTTACTAGGTACTGGCTTTTTAATTCAAATAGCACGGTAACTAGTAAATAGCAATCATAACTGCAATTTACTAGTTCAAAGTAAAGCGTGTTCGTTGCTGAAACTCTTTGCACTTATAAATCAACCTTTCGATCTCAAAATGCTGTATAACTTTTTATTTTTTCTCACGCCCACACATTTGGCACAAGTTCGCTCGAATAATCAACTGCGTTTTATAGGGTTGTCGCTTTATAGAAGCTTGTAAAATTTTGCAAGCATTTGCAAATTCCCTTCCAGGATACAATTTCGAGAAAATTCAGCTTGCTTTTCTGTAACTGTTTATGACGTATGAAGGTTGATTATTCGTTCTGTTTTGCTAGTTTTCGTATAGTTTCCATCCCTATTTGTAAGTAGCAAGAGTCGAATGCGAAATCAGCGGTGCTTGAGTGAAGGGCCCGTGAGACCGCGGGGGCGTGCCACAACGTCCCACTTTGTCAACTGCGACCCAATATGATTTATTGCTAAACCTGTATACTGGTACTTTGAGTGTCGCCGTAAGAGTTGGGTTGTTTTCAGTGCGTGACGGACTGGGTCTAATGTAGTTAATCTTAAGTCAAATGTAATATTTTTGTAGCGCTTCAGTCAACCGAAACATTTGCAGGATTGCTCCGGGATCAAAATCTCAAAGTTTATGAAAGAAATGATCTAGCAATATATAAAATTTGTTCGAAACATCACCTCAGGGAATTAAATTTACTTTTATGATTCAGATCACTTTTCCGTCCTCATTTGAATGATATAATGAGTGGCATCAACGTAATAGAGAATTATATACTAGCTTATAGACCAAGGTTTCGGCCTCGTTTAATCTGACACCAAAGCGATATTTTCAATGTCATCTTTTTCTGAAGAGCCTTCAGCATTACGTCTTAAGTCAGCAGTATTATTAATTGTTTGATGAAAATGTTCTTATCATATTCTCCTGGTTCTATTGGCAAAACCTTGGAGTTTCTATGCTAATTTTTCTCCTGGAAATAAGTCTTTAACGTTCTGCTAGAAAGCAGTGGACGACTGGAGACGATAACGATACTTATTTCTTTGCTTTACCATTAAATATACTCCAATTAATACGCAATAGTATTAACTGGAGTCATAGTAATATTACGCAAAGTACGGGTAGGTAAATACCTAATAAGCCTAATTATTTTGTAAATATTTTTTCCCACCCTTCAATTTTTATCAAAATATCAAGGAAAATTTATAGGTCAAATTCATGCATCAGTTCGTGAAAATATAGTACTATTCGATCCTGCCGTCATAAGAAAGAAGGTCACAACTAACATTTTGCAAATATTGAAAAAATCAAGTTTGAATTTTTTTTTAGTTTTTATTGAATAATACATTACTAAACTATGTTTTTCGAAATTTTGTGAATGTCAATACATGCATTTATATACTACATATAAGACCATGACCATTTTAAATTTTTAATTTTATGCATATAATAGATAATTATCTTAATTTATTTCATCTTAACATAAAAAATAAGTTAGAAACAATAATATTACGTTTAAAAGGCACAAACAACCAAATACGCCTTTTTAATGTAACATTTTTTTGATGTTACAATGAAAAGGCACATTTATTCAGTTGTGCCTTTACACTGTAATATTATTAGCATAGATTTATACAGTAAAAATATTGGAAATGACTTCTATTTGAATAAAACAAGGTAATGACAAGAAAATCAAACATTTATTTCAAAGTCAGGTAACACAACCAGTAAGAAATATAAACGATATTGCCTATTTTTATACAAAATATTAAGGAGTAGGTTAAATAGTAAAGACACAATCGCCAGTTGTGACTTTCTTTTCTACACTTCTTGCTAAGGTGTTGGTTTAAAAAAATAGCACAATTGCCACATAAGCCCTTCATATATAATGTGCGCCAATTATGCCTTTTCAACTAAATATATTAAAGACATAAATGTGAAGTAGGAGACATATATCACAATGTGACCTTTTTCTTTACAAAATCTTAAAAAATGGTACAGTTGTGCCCTT